>NC_060908.1:8365000-8570000 GCF_014805685.1 Silurus meridionalis | reverse complement strand
CGTGTATAAGTAACAGCATCTGTAACACCATAGGTCCACACCCAGATCTGCGCGTGCGCATCTGTAAAAATGTTCTGTCTCCACTGATTTCCTGTATGTGCATATATATATGTGTGTGTGTGTGTGTGTGTGTGTGTGTGTGTGTGTGTGTGTGTGTGTGTGTGTGTGTGTATGGTTTTGCTGGCCTGAGAGCAGCACAACGTACTAGTGAGAGCGTGATCCTGATGGCTCGGTACATTTGTGTTTGACCTCACAATACCTTTCAGCTACTGTGTGTGTGTGTGTGTGTGTGTGTGTGTGTGTGTGTGTGTGTGTGTGTGTGTGTGTGTGTGTGTGTGTGTGTGTGTGTGTGTATGTGTGTGTGTGTATGCTCCCACACCACCTTTTATATGTAAATTGCTGCTGGTAAAAATGATGCACCTGTTTCGGGTAGTTTGTATTATTACTATGCATGCAGGACACTGCAAGTCCAACCCCGTCCCGTTTTTCAGCAAAGGTCGAAACGATCGAATCATTCTGATTTCATTTTCTCAAAGGTTTTGTGGAATCAGATTAACACACAGCTACCACAGATTCATCCGCCTCTGGAAGGAGGTATTATACAGAATAAGCATACCGACTGAAGTAATGACCAGAATGTACAAAAAAAATGTTTTGCGTAAATATTTATTAGCAAAATTGTCTTTTAGACTTCCGTCCAGCGCGCATCATCGGTTAAAAAGCAACAGATGAGGACAAGATTAAGATATTCGGCGTGCGAATACAAAAATATGGAATGTCCAGTCATTAAATCATTTGTTTGTTAAACAGTAAAAAAAATAAAAATAAAAAACAAAACGAAAAGGCACAAAAAGACAGCGTGCCATGATGCGGCGAACGAATCTGAAACGAATCTACTGATGCGGTTTCGCAGATCGTTGTAGGAAGTATGGCGCCTTTCATGAGCCTGTCCCTGCGTGCGCCTGTGATTCATGGGCCTGCTGCGTAAGATGGAGTTCTATCACCCCGGCTTGGCTCCAAATGTCACCCTTCTCCCTCTCTAGTGCCCTATGGTGAATGTGCCCCTCAGCGGAGGCTTATTTCGAGTCAGAAAGGGAGTAAAGATGAGTCATTTGAAACACAGCCATTGAGGCAACCCTGTCTGTACCTTGCTGACATACGGGAGGTTTTCTCACTAACGCAAAAACGCAATAAGCAATTGCCATTTACTTTCGAAAATATACTGTGTATATGCACAATAGATAGTATAAAATGTAGACGAGACATGTTACGGTAACCAGGTGTTTTACTACTACTGCTAATAATTTCATTTTATTTCATTTTATTATTACACACGTTTTCATAAACTCAAGGATGCAAACTTGGACGTGCTATACAGCCTATTTGCTTCTCCCTGTAGGCTCAATTCATCCCAAATGCAATATTAAGTATGCTTCTTTTCTAAAAAAGTTGAAAATACAATGGAGGGTTTACTCTAAGTTGAAGCTTCAGTATTTATTACAGAGCTTTTCTTAGTAATTATGATTCTCATCACACACTCGTTAAGATGAGATGAGAAATAGGAAAATTAGGTTTAGTTTCCACAATTTTAAGGAAATTGGTGACTGTATGCCTTAGTGTGTATATATGGACACGGATATGTAAGCAGTGTTACTGATATGTGTGTGCGTTATATGTGCGTATATGTGTGTGCGTTTTCATTGCCCTACTTTTCTATATGAAGAATGCAATTGTACAATAGGCCATGAGAGAATAGACAGCAAGAGATTGTATCGAG
Source organism: Silurus meridionalis (assembly GCF_014805685.1). Taxonomy (NCBI): domain Eukaryota; kingdom Metazoa; phylum Chordata; class Actinopteri; order Siluriformes; family Siluridae; genus Silurus; species Silurus meridionalis. The sequence continues at coordinate 8,568,223 of NC_060908.1, read as the reverse complement.
ACTCAGGTATAAGCAGTACAGCAAAAACACAACATGACAATAAACAATACATTCTGGAAACATGTTAATAATGTGTTAAATAATGAATTGTTCTACAAAACCAGTGCCAAAAATTTGAAATCATCATTAGCTTTGATTATTGCATATAATTATGAATTGATAATCATATATATATATATATATATATATGAGGCAGACAATATGCTGTACTGTATGTGTGAGAATAATAAGGGTATTCAGTTGGTGTGTGTCTTCTACATATACGCACTGTGTGTGAGAGTGTGTGTGTGTGTGTGTGTGTGTGTGTGTGTGTTAGAGAAAGCGAGAGAGCAGTACAGTAGTTGCAGTACAGAGTTGGCATGTGGGAGAGCTGTCTCCATTGTTCTAGTGATTGTCCTCTTCCACAGCCTGTATCTGAAACTCTTGTGCACTGGAATTAGTGTGTGTGTGTGTGTGTGTGTGTGTGTGTGTGTGTGTGTGTGTGTGTGGTCCTCCACTTTGTGTCTACAGTAAGTATTGGAAACAGCAAGGCGATAGACAGTATCCAGATTCTGTGGCTATAATAAATTCTAGGTATCAGGATTTAAACCAAAACCTCTCTCTCTCTCTCTCTCTCTCTCTCTCTCTCTCTCTCTCTCTCTCTCTCTCGCTCGCTCTCTCTCTCTCTCCCTCTATATTTGAGTAAGTATTTGGTCTGCAGTCCCACCCTGGGAACGCCCAGATTTTACCGCAGCACCGAACTGTCTCACACTTTACCAGAATCCCATCAAACACATTCATGAGTTTGCATTTAACAAATCTAATGTAGCACATGATACAAAGACTGACACACACACACACACACACACACACACACACACATACACACACACACACACACACACACACTCTCTCTCTCTCTCTCTCTCTCTCTCTCTCTCTTACCTGCAATAATAAAGTGTGTGCTAGAGATGTTGTCATTCTTGTGTTAGATTGGTAAGATATTTTACACTCGTTCAATCCTTTGGTTTAATGGAATTATGTAATAACCATAATAGCTAGTATATAGTAATAACTATTTATTATATAATAAACATGAACTATTAAAGTAACAAGAATAATTTATATCTGCAATAACTATTATAGATAAGATATACACAGTACCTTAAAAAATTATTTATTTATTATAATATTATTATTATTTATTGTCTAATTAATGGCTAAATAACCTGATAGCAAACTAACCTACTGGCTCACTAACCACAGATCTTCGTTGTATTTAACAACATAAATATGCATAAAAAACCCAAAAGATTCTCTACAACTTTGCTGATCAGGTCTATCCATAAAAAACCCACATTGCAATCTGATTTTTATTTATTTATTTTTTTTACAAAACCAATTTGTAATATGTATGATTAAAAACACAGTTGTCTGTCTATTATTATTAAAAAACGTACCATTAAATGCATTTGGGATTTTCTTTGTCATTGCTATACTGTTGTAGAAAAAAAAAAAAAAAAACGCGGGAAAACGGGTAGTGAGTCATCCAGTGTAATACGTAGAAGTACTAGGTAGTGAGTACAGCAAATCGAAACGATGTACACCTCAAAGCCACCTTGAAAAAGCCATCAAAAAAAAGTGAGCCACAAAAAGCTTGTTGTAAAATGACGTACGTGCGTTGTGTTGTTTATTTGTGCCCTTGCTGTGCACGGGTGTGTGTTTGAGTGGGTGGAACCCCACTCGAAAAATCGCTGGAAATATCCAGGACCGTGGTTGCAGTTTAAACTATTTAATCCTCACATTCGTTCGCATTCTTTTCATTTCTCCCTTGCTCGCTCCCTCCTTCTCTCATGCTCATTCCCTCTATCTCTCTCTCTCTCTCTCTCTCTCTCTCTCTCTCTCTCTCTCTCTCTCTCTCTCCCTCTCTGTCCTCAAATGGCTTTTGCCCTACTTTACAGAGCAGAGCTGAGACGAGCCAGCCTCTGCAGGCATTATTGCCAGACAAACACCCTACGAGCCCCGCTGTGTGCGTAGGCGTGCAAACAATAGAGTAACTGGGTAGAATAAATACGGCAGGTTATCTTAATAGACACCTGGAATATTTTCAACAGCCTGGTCCCAGGAGTGAAACCAGTAAGCAATGCAGAACATCCCACTGGAGACATTTCTATACCAGGCATAGTTTTGATGTAAATTTCAATGCTGGTGAAGAATTTAGTTTTTTGGTGTGGAAGGGACGGATAAATCCATAGCATGTTAATCACTCAATATTATTGAGTTTTATATAGTATAATAGTATTAGCTTTGCTTTTTTTGAGGAGATGATATTAAGTGGCATGTAACACTGCAGAGACAGAGCAATTAGGGAAATGATGTTTTCCTGCTGTGTACTAATGCTTAAAAATGCTAATTTTAATGCTTCACACATGGGAATAATCAGGTTTATTATCTTCTGTCACTTAGGTATACTAGTGGAGCATGGTGTTAAAAGGTTTCAGGTTTCAGATTACCGTCTGAAGGTAGAGGAGTATATTAACTGTATGTATTTGCTGTGTCAAGTGATATTTCTCTTTACTAAGATATACAAATTGTCTTTTGATTCCTATAATCATTACTGTATATGTACTGTAATTTACAAGGTATGTCAAATACAAACGTACAATTTTGGGACATTTTGCCGCAGGTTAAGTGATCATAACTTTTTCCTAATATAATTTTATACATTTCAACTTTTCTTGCAAACAGTGAATAAAATGGTGCAGTCTGCTCAACTGAAGCATAGGTGTGTGTCTATGGAGGTGCTTTTCTCTTCTAACCTTTCTTTTTTCTTTTGCAGCTCCCTTTATTTCTCCTGCTCTCTTATGTTATCTGTCACTTTCTTTCTTTATAACTCTCTCTCCCTCACCCCTCTGGCTTTTTGTGTGTTGGACCAAGCGTCCCAGGAGGCAGCGTGGCCTCCATCGTCCAGAAAAGAGAGGGACTGGTGAAAGCCCACCTGTTCAGCATTTACAAAGAAGGAACAAAGAATGACAAGTCTATAGTATGTTAAATCTCCAGAGTCTTATTAAAGGAGCCCCTTTTCTTTTCACAGCAGTGGAGTAACTCCAGCTCTTTTTTAAAACATCAGTGAATTAGGGGGGAAAATACATAAATACATCTATGGTCTAACTATTTAAGAAATGTTTGCTTGACTTAATCTTTGCTATAGTCAGTAAAATCATTTCATTCTCTAATCTTTTTGACTGTTCTCCTCTCTCTCCAACAATTTTCTTTCCCACCATATCCCAGCTGTGAGCTCAGAAAAGGTTTCCTCTCTCTCTCTCTCTCTCTCTCTCTCTCTCTCTCTCTCTCTCTCTCTCTCTCTCTCTCCTTTGCCCCCCTCTATCCCACCCTCTCCATCAACGAAAGTCCTTTCATAATGAATGACAAGGTACGATAATAGCCTTGTGGTTTCCATAGAAACCAGACAGTAGCCCTGTGTGTATGGCATACACCCCCCTTCTTTTTTTTCCTTCTTTTTTCAAGAGGGCAAATGATAGTGGAATGTGAGGCAAAACACCTCCCTCCCTCCTTCTTACTCCATGCACTCATTGCACTGTATTTCCTTACCCCTTAATCCCTCTCCCCATTCACCCTCTCAGATTTATTACTTTTACTCATTCGATTTGAAGTGATTTTGACGTAAGTTGCCTGTAAGAATCTTTTTGAAATTTGTGAAATAAACTGACTACCAGAATTTTAACCTTGTTCAAGTTAAAGAAAAAAAAGTGTCTGTGTTTTTCTTACTATTGCTGTGAATCAATACAATGTAAAAATCTGTAAATAATTAGTTAAGACTTTACAATGAGGTCCATCATTATGACAAAGTGATTAAGCATCATTAACTTATTAATTAATAATTCATTTATGCATGAACTAATCCCTACTGAAAAATGAATCATATACGTTAATATCCAGCTGTTAACTGTGTATATTACTTAATAATTTAAACATTTTAATAATGTCTTGGAGTAGAATTACAGATCATTTACAGTTATGAATGGTGTACAATGTAGGTGAAGACATTTTATGATGTAAGTTCAGCAAATGTAGGGTCTTTTTGTAATAACTTTTATCCAGCACATTCTACAGGCCTAAATAACTGCATTTTGTTAACATTTGGAAGTGGAAGTTAAGTGGCTAATATGTTGGATTTCTGATTGGAAGTTCATGAGTTGAAATCCCAGCTATTACTCTGGGGCCCCTGAGCAAGGCTCTTAACCCTCAGTTGTATACATTAAATATTTGTTAGTCGCTCTGTTTAAGGGCATAAATCTAAATGTACATATGTTCTAATTCAGGGGTGCCCAATACATCGATCGTGATCTACCGTTCGATCGCAAAGGTAGTGTCGGTAGATCGCATAACATTTAAAAAACAGATATTTATTTATGCATTTTTATAGTAGGTAGATCATTTTGACTTGGTCATTTTATAAGTAGCTTGCATGCTAAAAAAGGGTGTGCACTCCTGTTCTAGATCATACTGTGTACTCGAATGAATTTTGAGAGATGTCTTTTTTCAAATACTATCAATGAATTTCTCAAAAGCAACCTGTTAGTACTTGTTTTGAGTAACACTTTCGAAATAAATTCAATTAAACTCTAATCCGAGTTACATGAACTCGCAGCGGTGTTGTTTTAGCTTGGGGAGAATTTTTTTGTTTCATTATTATACAAATACTGTCCAAAATAATCATTTACATACTGTCCAATCATAATCATTTTTTTCTAATGTGCCAAGTGTGGAAAAATCATTATTTTAGAACAGTAAAATTACAGCTCATAACACAGCTTTTATCAATATGTAATGTATGTTTAGAATGTATTTTGTTAAGTTTCAAGCTTAAAGGTTTTTCACTGCACCAATACGTTATAGACACATGGCTTGAATAGTTGTTTAAATCAACAACACTTCCATTATTCTGTTATAAGATAATGATTAGTGTGTGTGTATTAATTAATCACAATGAAAGCATTAAGTCATTGTGAGAATATGGTGATTTATAGACCTTTCTGTTGTGTTAGCAGTGATTAATGGTGGGCCAAGTTCTTCAGCTCTCCAGCTAAAAAAACACCTGTGCCTGAACACATTCTTGGCATAGCAGATTAATAAGAATTTTTATTTTCTTATGAAAAGTTGGTAATGGTTTACCTCTGAACTGTAATTTTCCTGTATATAAAATTGTTTTACAAACACATTTATATGAAACAGCAAATGTTATTAAAGGGTTGATAAAAGTAAAAAAAAAAAAAAAAAACCTTCAACATGATTTTTTCATTGTATTTAGATAACAATTTTATTGTTGAAATTGTTAGTTTGACCAAGTACATTTCAAATCAAATGACTAAAATGCTTTCCAAACAATAGCAAAATATATATATATATATATATATATATATATATATATATATATATATATATATATATATATATATATATATAATTAGTCAAAGCGAATGATGTTACAACCTGATTTATCTTTACAACATTCATGCATTGAACACATCATCAACATTACATTTCTTAGGAGGCTTGTTTAGTAGTGTTATAATATTCATGGAGTTATCGTAATAATCATAATAAACTCTTTCATAATAGCACATTTATAGGAATTTGCACAGGCCAAGTCATTAACCAAAGTAACCTATGTTTATGATTTAGGCACAGAGTCCAGGTTCGAGACGGTCCAAGGGCAAGACAATGAAAACAGCATAGTGAACACATCATCAATTAGATAAAATAGAATTAGAAAAATAATTAGTTACTGTATTTATATATTCTTATAGTAATCTCATATTACTCCAACAACCTAATAGCTACAGCAATAAAATTGTACTGAATATCCTCATTGACCTTACATATTTATTTGTAAAATAAACACACATAGCACATTCCAAGACTAATTTCTTTGTCTAAAGTGTCTCATACAGTGACCCCACTTATCTACATATCTATTTTATTTTTAACATTCAGAATCACATTCTTATTGTTTATATTTTGTAATGATGGTTCTGTAATGAGGTTTCCAGTGTACTTAATATTACTGTGGATTGCATTTTTTCAGTGTTCTTTTTTTAGTTAGAAATAGTTTACATAAATGATAGCAGTATAATAGGGGTGTATCCTCAGATTTTAAGTCATGGTTCGGTTTAATTTTGGTGGGGCAAAGATGAAGAAATGCAAAACATAAAATTGCTTGCCATTTTATATTAATGCAGTTTATTATTATTAACATTTGTGATTATCGACTATTATCGACGATTATCGGTTAATCAATTAATTTTATTATATTGATTAATTGGCACAAATTAAATAAAATAGAAAATGAAATTAAATAATTTACATTTGTTAGACCCTACTTATTACTTATTAGTACTTATTTCAGCACACTTTAACAAATGTCCTCACTCCTACAAGCCTTTATTCATTCACCCCCTCACTCCTTGTTGCTGGATGTAAAACGCTCTAGAATCCATAGCGCTAGCATTAGCCACTAGCCAATAGCCATTTCCTGCTTAGCGGCTAATGTTAGCGCTATATGTTCTTTGCGTTTTTGGTTAATGTTAAAAACTAGTCTTATTTCCGGTACTGAATGAGTAGCCACAGTGACAGTGCCCTAACTTTATTGTTTTTTATACCTCTGGCATTGTTGTGTATGTTTCCGATTTTTTTAATTATAATTATTAAAAAAAATGTTTACACGTAAAAAGGATTGCATTTGGTACACGTTTACAAAACCGAAAGCCCTGTACCGAAAACTTTTGGTACAAATACATGCACCGCAACACCCCTACAAAAAAACATATTCTACTGTATGTATCGAATGCCTTTTATGTAGGACCTCCTATTTGCTGCTTGGAGGTTTAGAAGTAAGCAAAATTGGGCAAAAGTTAATATTATATTCATATAATATATAATATATAATTATATTCATATTTTACTTTTCTTTAAGACAGAAAAACAAACGTATCTACATTTTCATGTTACTCCTTTAATGCCTTTAATTCATATATTTTTTATTTTCAATCTATCAATAATGTTATAAGATTTTTTGTAATAGCAATAGTTTCTCAATATAATCTAAGCAAGTGCAGTTATTTTAAAAGCAAAGCTGCTCAATTTCACGACATTGCAGAACAAACATTACAAACATAATGTAAGCAAACATTGTCCAGACTGAGTGTTTATTAAAATGACCAGCTGTTTCCTGTTACCTGCTGCATGTGCCCTTATTTTTTTATGAGATTTTGAAAATACAAAAACACTGCTGTTTATAAATTAAATGGAAATAAGCAAAAAACACAGGAATTATTCGTTTCACCACAATAGGGCTTCAAAATAATGTAGGCTGCCTTAGAGAACACAGAGCACACCATGGTGCTGGTTCAGCAGTTTCTGCATGCAAGGTTGAAACTGATTAGATCGATGTCAAACCCTAAATTCATTTAGAGCCTATACAGGCTCTGGCTTCTCTTTCTGTTCTCACTGAAGCAATATGGCACATGGGGGATGAGGACATACACTGCAGCGGTAAGTGGTGCACACAGATTAATCATCAACACATACACACACATGCACACAAGCGCACATGCACATACACACACACACACACACACACACACACACATACTCATATGTGTGCACATACACCATTCTCATCCAGCTGTCGAAGCCGGCACTGTCGCCATAGTGACAGCAGAGTGCTGCTCAACATCCTGGCCAACAGCTGCTCTCTGTGGAGACGGTATTGATTGAGTCAGTTCTAGCCCCACTCTACGCAAATGTGTGTGTGTGTGTGTGTGTGCATATGTGTGCCTGAGAAAAACTTGTACAACATCTTATATACAGCTTTGCCATATACATATCTGCGCATGCTTATGTACTTAATATAGTAATATTTAAATATTGTGAACAATGTAAAGTGGACCAGCAAATGTTAAACCCTATCGAAATGACCCAGAGCTTGTCTCATTGTTCCTGTCTAGGCTGGCTGCTAGGTCCTTCACAAGACTCTTCATTTCCTTTCAGCACACTGTGTATCATCAAAGCCAGGATTACTGTGGGCCGAGCCGGAGATCCAAACCTGAGCACCTGACAGATCTAAGCTTATTAGCTCCCATGAAAAGAAACCTGCACAGGAAGAGTTTAGAGTTAGCCGGAGATGAAACATACAGTAGATCATTTGCTAACACTTCACCTCACTTTAAGATGTTGCCGAACAATAAATAGGAAGAGAGATAAATAATCAGTGTGTATGTCTGTGTGTGTGTGTGTGTGTGTGTGTGTGTGTGTGTTAACCTAAGGTGCTATGAAATGCACTTTTTTGCACTTGCTAGTCTTGTTGTTTTTTTAACTGCTTTGGAGACAGACTAGCCTTATTGTTTTCACAATCTGACCAGGATACTTTTTTTTGAGCTAGCTATTGCCTGCCACCCATACCATTGTATTCTTCATGCAGTTTAGTCTAGAGCAGTTGTCCCATCAGTATCTCTTCACAAATCCTCATAGTTGAGCTATCTATATCTGGCCACTGTTTTTTGTTTTGTTTCTGTGGTTTATTTTAAACTTTGCTTTTTAATTAAACATTAATTTGAGGCAATAACATTTACACACACACACACACACACACACACACACACACACACACACACACACACACACACACACACACACACACACACCTGTGGTCTAATCACCCCTTAATCTCCAAACGTTTCCATTTTAACGAATTCTGGTATTTCAAATAAACATTATTGAGCAGTATTTTTTACTGAGGTACAGCCTGTTCCTCCATTGCTTTTCTTTACTGCCAATGCCAATGAATGTGTTAACCTAATTAAAATTAGATTTTGATCAACGTAATATGTGAGATGTTAGTTCAAATTGAACTAAAAATCAATTGATTTTTACTTGTAGAAACTGCATATACACTTAGAGTTTATTTCCAGTTAGAACAACAATATCTGCCTTTTTCTAAATGCTGTTACAATTCCCACTATCTTCTATTCTAATTAATTCAGATGTATTAATTTTAAATAGAAATGCTTCAGTAATTTAGACCTAGGTAACTTTTTTTCACAATTTTATTTATATGTAACTGCACAAAACTGTCCTTTCTCTCCTTCCTCATGCATGGGTTGTTCTTCTCCAATTTAAATTATTATTACCTAGTTTTATGTTTTGAAAGGAACCCTAAAGTATTCTTTTTTCTTAAAGATTTCTTAAAAGGTTTCACTAATTTAACACACAATTTGGTACAATATGATATCCATCCTTGGACTATTGTCCCATACACTCTCATTTGAGAGAATACATTGGATTTTAACATGGAAAACCAACAGTATGCTGTCGATTAGAGTATACGCAATACAAACAAATAAATAAGTCAATAAAGTTATATAATTTGTGATATTTTGTATAACTGTATAAAAGATGCTCAAATTGAGATTGGATTTAGGGATGGGCCTAAAGTTTCATCTTATTGTATCACTGCATCTGTATACAATTGAACAGAAATTCAATGACTGATCAAACAGTAAAGTTGCCAGGTGTATCAACATTTTTCAGTTCTGTTATGTTCATAAATCATTTCAAGTTGTGTTTTGGAGGTGACAGGAAGCTCATCTGAAAGCAAAAAAACTTGTAGCATAGACAGTAACCTGAGCTCAGGATCAAACTAACAACTGTGAACTTGTAAGATTGTAACTCTTCCTGCTGCACTGTGTTACCATTCACAACATTACAGAACATGTAACCAAATTATATCTATCAAGTTATTTGTTTCCAGACCAAAGAAATGAAGAATGTCCCAATTTCTGAGAACCACTTGTTTTCACATTCTTTATTCGACACATTTGTTTTATAGCTTTTGTAGGTAAGATGCCTTGGGTAACTCTAAAGCAGGCATAATAATACTATATGAGACTTTCTTAGACTTGTATTCTTGTATTTCTCCATACTGTCTTTATCACAGGTGAAACTTACTCAAGTAATTGCTCGTCACTACAGAAATTCTAGGTACTTTTTCAGGGGATTTGTACTTCATCTGAGTATAGTTGAATATAATTGAAAATAAATAGTGTGCTAGTACATTTATGCAGTTACATTTCTGCTAAAGAAAGAAAAGCCATAGCTTTCAATTTCTACATTAACTAACATTAACTTTAATTAAAAAAATATTTTAAAGCTAACAAAAACCACTACATTTTATTTGAACAATTTAGAGCTGTGAATTATGAGTGACAGATACAAACTATCTCAGTTTGGTGATTTTAAACCTGATTTAAAGAATCTGAACAAAACTAAATATAACATTTAAATTGGATTCCTATATTATTGTTTGATGAAAGTTATGAATAATATGCTAATCCCACACCTTACCATAACCTTTATAACTTTTCATAATTAATTCAATCAAAATATGTTATGTGTAGGTATATTTCTTACTTTAGACTTATTTTAATTAAAATTATTTTCTTTGAGCATTCTAATATACTTATACATTGTGGACATTTTCATTCAAGTACTTTTAAGCAGCTACTGAAAGTGATGCTTTTAATTAGAACTTTGCAATAAGAACATTTTATGCTTTTTCTGACACTGTACTTTTTGACAAGGCTGAATTACATTTCAGACATCATCAAGCATCTTACATTTGTTTGTTAATTCTGCACACTTAACCTAAGTGAAATTAAATATTTAATATGAAATATGTTTTGTCATTTTCTGTTGTTTATTGGATTTAAATAGTTTAATTTCTTTTTATTTTAAGTTTATTATATATAAGTTTATTGTATGTAAAATGTATTATCAAAAAGCTTTTTTTTTTATATATATATATATATATATTACACATATTTGTACCAAAATGCAATCCTCTTTTCATGCTGAACATAAAATAAAAACAATCATGAATTAATTTAAAACATAAAAAGAGTTCCCTGACAAACCTATTAAGTGGCGGACTGGAAATGTATTTAGTCTCCACCTCGCACTTGAGCGCAGTGTCACTGATTTTTTTTATTTTAAATTTAATAAACTTAAAAAACATACACAACAATGCCAGGGGTATAAAAAAATAAAATTCAGATTTTCTTTTGCACATGTGTGAAAACACACCACTTCCGTTTTTACAACAGTGTAGCGTATGAATTGTTTTGTGTTTCATGTCCAGCTTCAAGAAGTTCACTTAAAAGAAGAAAATTCTGACGATTTCGATTTATTGAATTTAATGAACTCTATCAATTCAATAAATAAAGGATGGACGGAATGAAGACATTTGTTACAGTACGCTGAAATAATTGTTTTATATAAATATATTATACATAAGTATTTGTATTACCAAAATGGGGTCTAACATATGTCAACAGTTAAATTCAATTTTTCCGTTATTTAATTTTATTTAATCAAATGAATCTTTTACAATTTAATCGATTATTTAATTTGATTAATATAATAAAAAAGTGGATTGCATTAATTCAGTTTATTCTATTTAATTTGTATGTATTTTATTATTATAAAATATTATAAAATATTATTATCTATACTATTTAACCAAGCAGGGATTTTATTTAAAATTGTTTTAAGAATGTAAACTTTGGATGTTCACAAATGTCAATAATAATAAACTGTGTTAATAAAAAAATGACATCCAATTGTATGTTTTGCATTTTTTTCTTCTAACTGTACTGAAACTGAAACGAACCCTGAATTAAAAACTGAGGTACATACCAAACAGGAACCCCGAATATATATATATATATATATATATATATATATATATATATATATATATATATATATATATATATATATATATATATATATAATTATTATTATTATTTTTTTTTTAAACAGTAGCTTATGGTATAGGTGATTCTACTGTATATCTTAAGTGTAATCAGTAAACCGTGAAACATGTCCATTTTAAAATAATGCATGTTTATATTGTGTAAAACTTTGCAGTTATCATTAATTGTAATAATTTAACTAGAGATCTGGAAAATATATTGGCTTATGCTTAAGCTAGTAGTCAGGTTGTAGCAGCTGCCACACCTTACTAAATCTAAATGACAGCCCTAAGGCACAGAAATGTGTAAGGTGTAGCACAATAGCAATGGTATAGAATATATAGAAAGTGTAATGCATACTCCTTTTTGGTTAAGAGACTCTCTGTCACCCTTTTATTTACTGTATAATGTCTATGGTAGTTAGATTATGAAAGATTTATCTAGCGAGCAAGCAAAAGGTCACAATCGACACCTCTCTCTCTCTCTCTCTCTCTCTCTCTCTCTCTCTCTCTCTCTCTCTCCATGCACACACACACACACACACACACACACACACACACACACACACACACACACACACATGCACAATAAACCCCATGTTTATGTCACACAAGAAGTGAAAGCACCATACTACCCTTACAATAAAATATATATTATGAAGTAATAAAAGGAAATGTCACTGCTGAACATGCATTACACGCAATCTCGCTCAAGCAGTTTGTGTCAGATGGCCTTGTAACCATAACGAAAGGACTTAATGTGCTGTTATGAGAAGTCATGTAGGTTAATGTTACGCTATAAGTTATATATACTGTAAAGAAAAATCAGGCCAACATTGGAATGGATTTGCTGTAAATCCTGCTGTTTATTCTGTAGCCAAAAGAGACACACATGGCTTTTATGAGCATTCTCATGGCAAATTCCACATCCCACCCATGTCCTAAAGTCAGTTAGAACACACAAAGCTGCAGATATAGCTTTCGGTGTGGAGTTTGAGTTCATCAGTGACCTCAAAGCCATGCTGCTCTTCATGTAGCCGGTAATAAAGTAAGACAGTATTATTTGTCCAAAAATAGTTTTTTCAGCCCTCTAGCTATTGGATATTTCAGCTAAAATAACAAAATTCCAGAAATACAGTGCCAGATCAAAGATATTAAAAATCTGCACAAGCCAGCATTTTATTATTTTTTCCTCTTTGTTAAGCAAAGAGAGTGTTCAAAGAGTGCTGAAGGTATCTCTTTTCATTTTGTTTTTTTAACATTCAGTAACCTGCTACAGATCACACACAGGATTAGAAAGACAGAAAGATGCAATTACCCTCAAATACAACCTTTGAGGTATCTAAAATAACAAAATACATACATGAAACAAATGCCTTTATTATACTGTGAATTTAGGCTCTTGATGGGCACAGTAATGGGTATGTCAATAATATCTGGGCAAACTTTGACATGATGCTGGTAAAAAAAACAAAAAAAAACAATAAAACAAAAATAAACAGTAAAACAATAAATATGCAATATCAGTGTCTGGCTCTGGCATTGTGTCTGACATTTCATAAATCCATGTTTTTAATATTCTTTTTATTTACCAGGGTAAGTCAGAATATTTATTCTGCACTTATATGTGCATTGTTTGGTTAGTTTGAAATGCTAGGCTGCATTAATTGAGCATAGCAAAACATCTGCAGAAGCAAACTTGAGCTGTCTGCTTCTTATTGCATATAATAACATATCATTTGCTTATAAAATTTACCCAAATAATCTGAGTTACATGTTGTAATTTTGCACAGGTGATTAGGAAACAAGCTACATACAATTTAACATCAAACTTGCATTAAACAAGTGCAGGATTAAGTGCATGGAATGAAACTGTCACATGACAAATGCTAAACTCATCCTAATTCGTACAGATTACTTTTAAGGAAAGCGGTCAGCAAAATATCAAGATCTTATAAAAGAAGTGAAAGGAACAGAAGTGCTTTTGTCTGAGGTTGCTGCAAATAATGAATATTAATTCTGGAAGTGTGAAATTTTTTGTTTGTTTGTTTGCTTGTTTTTAAAAAAGCTATTATTTTTAAGGGTATAATCAGGTAGACAACAGAACTTATTTTCAAACTCACCTGCAATAAACTGTTTTTTTGTGGTTATAATTTTAAAAATTGAATAGCTGACATTGACCTCAAGACAAAATGAATGAAAGATTGATTTATATATGCAGGGTCACCATCCTGAACAAATAACATCATTATTCTTGATAAACACTGAACATAAATCAAACACTGAAAAAGCATAGATAGATAGATAGATAGATAGATAGATAGATAGATAGATAGATAGATAGATAGATAGATAGATAGATAGATAGATAGATAGATAGATAGATAGATAATTTAACATTCTATATGAAATATAATAAGAACAATAAATAAAAAAAAAGAAATGAATACAGGGTAAGAGTGTGATTTAGTAGTGCAGTAGATTTGTATACATTGGTAACACAAGCAGACTTGAAGTGAATGAAATTGACAGTGCAATGCAAACATTATCAAAATGCAAACATTGTAAACGATGTAACAGCAGAAAGATTTATAGCAATAATGTGGCAGCGCATATGGTTATAAATAGGGATGTTGATGGAGCAACATTAAGTTCAATGGGCAATAAGTTTAAAGATTCAAAGTGGCTGTTCCTAAAACTGACAAATAGTGTGATAACATTTACAACACAAAGGTGTGTGGTTTATCTACAATGGCTTCATATTCAAGTTATAACTCCATGATACCCATTACATGTAATTAACTAGTTTACAGTCTCATTGTATTATTGAGTAGACGATACCTTGGGTAGCATTGCTGCTCTTTAGCTCCAGGGAATCCAGTTCAATCAGGTTATTACCTATGTGGAGTTCGTCCTTGTGTCTATTTGGATTTCTATTGCTCTCTAGTCTCTTCCACATCCCTAGTAATGCTTAGAATAATGCTAAATTGCTTTTATATTGAACGAGTGTGTGAAGAGCTAGAGTATTTTCTTCATCTAAATACTGTCTTGTTCATGTGCATGCAGCATGCATGCTGAGACCTTCAACAAACAAAGTGACCATATTTAATAGAAATAAGATGCCATGCATTGTGCAGTGACATGATGCAATTGCCACTTGATACTGAATATCTATAGCATAGGCAGACTCTTGTTTTTAAGCAGATTCCAAGAAAGACTTGCACTCTAGAAACTAGGCAGTGCACCCACTGTAGTCACTAGCTCTTACTCAGATTTCTCCATTGAGCCAATAACTATGAATAAAGATCAAAAACAGGAACAATGTCTGTCGTATTTATACCAAATTCCATGCCATTTTGTGATGTTTGCCTGTTGAATATCTGTTTAATATCTATTCATGAAACTCATTAATCTAGATGGTTAGAAGGAGTAAAATATACAGTAACTTATAGGTCTCATCCATCAGGAAAATTTTAATTGGGAATATGTACTCATTGAGATTAGAATTTTTGAAGCTCAGATGCAGGTACATTTACACTCAATTTCAGATTTTTTTCTAAAGCCGGGCCAAAAACCATGAAATGATTATAACTGTTTTGTGGCAGAGAAAATGTCTCCGAACAGAGAGATCTCTGTTTACTTATCTGTGTAGCTCCGACTTTAGCTATTATGGTTTAAATGGAATTTAGTTTAGTTTATTTCAATGTAAACAACCCACATTTTTGGAATGTGGTACATTAGTATTATTACAAGTCATTTTTTGGAAAGGAGATACTTGTTTCTTTGTCTTCAATTATGCTTACTTTGGTCTACTTAGTTACACTGTTTTAAAATAATTTTTTATCTAGCTTAGCTGTATATTGACTAGTACCAAAAAAACAAGACTTTTTTTAAAACCTTTTTCTGAAACTTCCCATGTTCCATTGATGTGCACTATAAAACCCCACTCATATACAATATTTCACTATATTAACAATATGTTACTACAATATTTATCTAATTGGGTTGTATTCATTCTTCTAAAATTACAATTGTAATTAGTACTCCAGACACAGCAGCAAAAAAAAATCAGTGTGCATATTTGAGTTGTGTTTGCATGTGCAAGTGCGTGTGCATGTGTGCATGTGTGTGAAGAGAAATCACTCTCTCATTCATCGCACAACACATTCATTGCTAATGGGCGGAAATAAATAAACATTACATTGTTCATGCTCGCAGGTGGAAAAAAAAACATACAGAAAATGATTTATAGAGCTGTTAACAGTTCACAGAAAACTTTTAAAAGTCATGTCTCCATATCAAATACATTGTTATTAGATATTGTCATTTTATCAGTAAAAGTTCAAAGGAAAAAAAAAGTCATAAGAAATTAAAAATTCTCTCTGGAAGATTTATTATGCAAATGAAACTGACTGGTTTGTTGTAATACTACCCACGATTGTCTAAACACACGGCTTGCATCACCAATGTTGATAAAGGCAGAACCAGTGGGATCTAATCACAGTCTTTCAGTTGGGGTTTTCCAGAAATAAAAGTCAGTACTGGTAGCTGGGGGAGGGTCATAGTAGAAGTAGATATGGTTCAACAATAGATGTAATTTTACTCAAGACTAGGAGTTATTGGGAAAATATACAAAATGGTTCATTTCAAATGTTTTCTCTTTTAAATGTGTCTAAAATATGCTGAGGGAGACTTAAAAGTCTAGTAACAAAGAACATGCAAGAACAAACTCATTTCATTATATAATTTTTTAGAAAAAAAGAACAACACAACACAAAAATTGCCTTAATCTTGCTAAGGGTGTCATGAAATGTGAGTGTGAGATATGAGTGTAATATCGTGTTGGTTTTCCTACATAGAGATTTATACATTCCAAGAACCCCCAGCAAGGTCATATAATTGACATGTTTTTGCCTATATGCATATTTTTGATTACACAAATACAATATGAACCTATAGAGCTTGTATTCAGAAAATCACCTCTAAGAGTTTTAATCTGTCAATAATCCATCGATATTATATGGTTAGTTGCTGAATCTGCTAAATCAGATAGATCTTCATTGATTTTGCACTCTTTTGGTATTCCTCACATGCCACTGTTCATTTTTCCTCTACACTTGGGTTTCGCCAACAAAGTTCACACTTTACTGAGTGGGGAGCCTCTGATTACAGTGCCAGTGTCAACGCGGCATGCTTGGATGGTAGATTTAAGTCCTGACTCGAATTTAGTCCGAGAAACAACCAGTAAGGACAGCAAGCAGCACAGGTGTGGTTTATGCCAGGCAACCACACTGAGTGACTGTGCAATGCTTGATATCACATTTAATATGCCCTGGTAAATGCTGCCTTTTATTTATTCACCCTAATCATATGCTTTTTTGTCTGAAGGTGGCCTTGTCACGAATGATGGCATTAGTATAAGGCCATAAATTGGATTTCAAAGCAGGTCATCCCAACTTGAGGTGGTTATTTGTAATTTGGCCAAACATATTCAGCCAGGTATCTTCTTACAGTATCAACATCTACTTATGTCCCTAAGGTTGCCAGCACGACTGCATTTTTTTAAGTCTCCTTGCTCCTTGACAGACAGTAATAATTAGCTCTTTGCCAGGTTGCCTGTGTCTGTATGTATGGCATTTTAAACAGAATGGTTAACTGAAGACTATGATCTGACAAGTCCAGGAAACACTACTAAAAATTCCACCACTACATGGCCTCAAATGTGAAAGTTGTTCTGTGGTGGATAAATAATCTTATGTGCTGTCAGCAATAAATGAATATTGCAGCCATAGATACAATGCGGATAGATACAATATGGGTTTATGCGATTAACAGATCATTGCTTTTTTTTTTTATTTACATCTTATAGGCGTCCCAACTTTTTTGGAATTGGGGTTGTTCCTGGGTGGCATGTATGAAGCTACAGAAATCATTTCTATTTTTTAATTTTTTTAATTTTTACATTAATACCTTTTGTCTTCCATTAATTTAGAAAATTCTGACCTTTTTTTATGTGTTAGGTTGACCCTCGCCTGAATTTTTGTACATTTTCTTCTAAAAAAAAAAAAAAATCATTGTGATTCAGTCAGCTGGTAGTAAGATGTAAATGAGTTGTTCTGGCTAGCAGTAAAAATGTAACTACATGTTTCTTTTGCTACAAAGATCCCTTACTACACACACACACACACACACACACACACACACACACACACACACACACACACACACACACATACATTAACCCTCACATTCCACTGCAGTAGCATTGCCAATAAACTGCTTTACTGTGTGTCTGGTACTGTAACATCTGGGCATGCTGTAGCCTGTTAAACGTTAAGCTAAAGTCAAATACAACTCCCCTATTCCACTTCTATGGTATATCCAAAAAATATATAAACTTCCCGAAACACATTGACTTCATGTGCAGCAGTTCTTACTTTCTCTGTCCTAGGCTGAGGGATCGTGTGTTTGTTTGGCAAACTTGGGGTTTTCAAGATTTTCATTTTACATCAGTTCATTTCCACCACTGGAGTTTTCTATTCTTCTTTCTTCCTTTTACTTTCTCTCTCTCTCTCTCTCTCTCTCTCTCTCTCTCTCTCTCTCTCTCTCTCTCTCTCTCTCTCTTGTTCTCTCATTCCCTGGCTTTGTGTGCTGTGTGTCAGTCCTCCCTTTCCTGGCCTCTTTGCTTGGTGAGCCTTTAATTCTGTTTTGTTCTCTTTTTCTCCTCATCTTGCCTTCTTTTAACTTGCGATTTTCCCTCTTTTTACTTCTTTTGGTTCAACTATTCTCTCAGATCTTTGTAGTGCCAAAAGTGCCCCTCTCTCACCCTTCTCACTTTCTACCTCTCACTCACCCACACACACACACACACACACACACACTTTTTAATCTTTAATCTTTCTTTGAACCTCCCGCCATCTCACTAATCTGTAACTCTTTTTCCTGTTGGTCTGAATAATACTTCTCTATTACTCCTTCCATTATCCCATTGTACAGTTCCAATACTATATTCAAAAATCTCCTTTTTCTTCAAATTTAGATTTTTTTTCTGAACTGTAAAATAGCAGATTATATTACTGACAATTTCATATAAATTTCTCATATATTGATTAATGCTCTTCTAGAGATGAAACACACACTCTCTCACACACGCACACATGCACGCATGCACACGCGCACACACACGCGCACACACACACACACACACACACACACACACACACACACACACACACACACACACACACACACCACACACACACACACAGAAGAACTGTATCTATTTTTATTTGCTCTGCTATGTTTGTTAAGCTTATATTGCATACATTGTTGTAAATTACAGTTACAAAAAAAAAAAAGACTAATTCCCTTCGTATTGAGTTGAATCTTGCATGCGAAATGTGTAATCAACAAAGTCTTACTGGTGTTACCATAGCAACTCGGACCGCCAGCAGAATGCCAAGTGTGTGACTGCACCACTGGCACTGCAGGGTCTCCCATCCTTTTTTGAAGGGGCTCTCCCCTCCTCTCTCCTCATCATGTGTAGACATCTGATAAGCTGATGCAGTTAAAAGGAAGTGTAGGATGGACTTTTTGAGTTTTCACTAAAGCTGCAGTTAGAAGGACACTGGATTGTCAGTCAAATACATTTATAGTCTGTAATCAGAGTATCTCAATCAGTCTGCTTTTGCCTTGTATGCAAAAATGACCTAAAAACTATATATATCACAGTTGCAGTTATTGCAGTTAGTAAATGGTTAGTTAATAGTAAAAATAAACCAACTGTATCGCATTTCTCAAGACAGTTTCATTATCCAGAGGTTGGCCCCTTAACTCACACAAATGTTGAGCAGTTCTCATATCACAGAGAATATGAGGTGGTGTCAAAAAGTTTAGAGACTAGTTTTGTACCATGCCAACAGATGGCAGCACAAGGCTGCACACCCAGTCATAGGGATCACCGAGCTTTATAGGTCAGTGTGCCAAATGACATCATCCTGTATACCGTGTGAGCTGTGCAACTGGTGTCATTCTTACCACGTGTGTTCCCACGTCTGCGAGTTTATCATGGACAGCAAGTTAGAACAAAGAGCAAAATGTGAAATTCTGGGTGAAACTGGGCCAAACAGCATCAAAGTTTATGGTGATGCCGCACTGAGTCATTGACGTGCTTTGAGTGGCATGTTTACTTCAAGGGCAAAAGAGCATCACTGGAAGATTCGGGGCACTGTGCATCGAGAAGTCATCTCCAGTGACCAGAACATCAATAATGAGTTCTACTGGCAGGTTTTAAGATGTCTGAGGGAGGACATTCGGTAAAAGTGACCGGAATTTTGGGGCACAAAAAACTGGACGCTCCATGATGTCAATGCACACTGTCACCTAGCACTTCACACGTGTGTTTCTCGACGGAAAAAACATAATCCCACTTTTGCACAAACCCTACTCACCAGATTTGCTCCTCCCGAAGATAAAGATCCAGCAGAAGGTCCTTGATACACTTCGAAAGGAAGACTTACAGGACACATTGCAGAAGTGGCACAAATGCTGGGAGCAGGATACTGTGTAAACTTAGATAAATTAAGTACATTTACACAGAGCTAACCTCAAAATTTTTGATTCCACCTTGTAAATTAGTATGTCGTGTTCTTTATGAATAGTCAAACTCAATACCAATGGGATTAACAAGTATTTGTCTCCTACCAAGTGTTGTCCTTCATATTTAATAATTTGTATTGTGGAAATAAACTCAAATATTCTTCAAACAGGAGAAGAAAAGGTATTACACACATTTGACCTTTGCTGTGGACTTCGCACCATAAGGACTAATTCCAAATTCCTATCCATTGATTTGCTGGTTATAATGAAACAGCATTTCCATTTAAATCCTATAATCACCCACCACTCACTCTTGAGATAGTCATACGATTCTTAAAATGAACTGATGGACACACAACCTGAAAACATAAAAAAAATATATAAAACTAAAATTCGAATGTCGCTAATATGGACTGTTGAAATATGTATTTCTTTTAACATCAATAATCATTTTATTTCATTGTATTAAGGAACACAATGGGGGGAAAATGCAGCTAAATCCTGTCAGTGTCAGTTTTTCCACATATAGAATTTGCCCTGTTTGTGGTGCTTTTTCTGACAACCTTACTATTGCCTGTTTACATTATTTGACGTTGCTTCATGATTTGCATAGCTTTACAATTAGTGCAGTTGAAGTGGAATATAAAAGCAGAAAATGCAAGTCAAACCAAACTCAAACAAGAAATTAGTGTTTTCAGGGCTGAAACAAAAAAAAAGTCAAAGACTTAAAAAAAAAAGAATTCTGTTTGATGGCAAGAAACTCAAAAGCTTCAAATTTATGTTATAACAAGCTTTTTAATAAACAGTTTGTCACAGGGTAAAGTGATTATTCATACAAAGCATAATTTAGTAGATCAGGCGAATACAGGTCAAGTTTTCCTCATAAATACAGTATAATTTTCTTGTTAATAGCATGTTTATAGCATATAATTTTCTTTATGATTACAATCAAAATGCAATGCCTTTATATTAGGTTAAACAAATGTGCTGCAGACGCTGTAAAAATCAATTCATCGATCTTTCAAATATCAAATTAATATTTATTTAGCTGAATGACATAATTCCATAAAGTTATTCTGGTCAGAGGAAAATGTGAAATATAGCCAGAGCTATTGGTTATCTGGCTGACTCACAAAGGAATCTCTGCCATCCTGCATCTGAAAAGCACTGACTTCATTTATAAGATATTACATGAGTCAACATAAAAAAAAATAATAAAAAAAAAGATTTTGGTGAGGTCTGTGGTCAGTATTTCCAGCTTTACCTGTGTAAAAGGCAACTCAGTCTCTCGTACTCAGAGATTTGCTTAGTCATTCACTAATTCATACACCTTAGAAGGGATGCCTGTCCACTGCAGGGCATCGCACACTCTTACACTCATTCACACCTGGGGAAAATTAGAGTAGCCCATTAACTTGCCTACATATTTTTGCAATGAGGGAGAAAACCCACATGAATACAAGCAGAACATGCAAACAAATGTAATCTGCTGTTTGGTTAGGAAGCATGCTAGAAAAGCATTTGCATGGCTTATTTTTGGACATACTAATTCTAAGGAATTTTGGAAGAATAAATGTTGATTTCCTAGTGCTTTCCTAGTACAGCTAAATAAAGCTATGATTTCTAACATCATTACAATTATTCATTGACCTAAGCTGGTGTAACTGCTCTTTCATTCAAATTGTAAAGCTTTTTTATATGTGGAATTACCACATTTCATTACTTTTTTCATTACATCTTATTAACAAATTCACACCTCATGTTTGCTGCTTGCTGTCTTGACTAGCCATTAGCAATTATTTTTACCTCATCAGCTTGCTTGTGGGAAATGAGGTCTTCTTCTAGAACTGCTTTCAACCCTGCAATGGGACCTCTGTAACACACTTCTTCTTTCCTCAGTTTTTCACTGAAGATGTTGAGTTGGCGGCTTTCCACGTGGCATTAAAGCGCTGCGACATTCCTGTTGTCTCCGCTTAATCTGTGGTGTCAGCTCAGGTTAGCTGGGCCGTACTGGATCCCAGGGAATATTAAAAAGCCCAGAGGCAGAATTCCTCTAGAGCAGAAGTTAGAAGTACAAGAGACAAGAAAAGAGAAAGAGGCTAGAATAAGAGAAGTGCTATCAGCTTGCTCCAATATCATAGCTAAACTGTTTGAGCTCCAGAAAATGAGGGTATAGTGTTACCTGAGACTGCCATATGTTAATCTGTGATTCGTTTACAAATAGGCATGTCTATCCATATTAAGTTATGAATGGGTAAATAGGGATAGCTTAACTTTATAAACTAATTAGATTTTTTTTTTTTTAATAAATAAATAAAAATGTAAGAAATAAAAATGGAGTCAGGTTGCAGGTGCAAGCCTCTTGAACAAGACTAATGAATGTAGTTTATTTTTAGATGTTTAGGATAACAGTAATAGCTTACATTCTAATAGTTATTCTGCGAATTTAAACAACCTGAAAGTACTCATGCAGCTCACTATTCCAGTATATGGATCACTCATTTGTTTTAAGGTGGTTGGCTTCGAAGCTATCTTAGTTATTCCCCACAACCTGTCATCAAACAAGTTTATTCCAATGAAATCTCTAACAGAGACTCACAATTACACATCCTAAACAGCTTTCCATAGTAATGCAATATATGGACGAAATGCAGACACCTGACTATAATATTTGTATCTGTTTTTTTAACAACCCATTCTACATTTAGTCCCCATTTACTGTTATAATTATGTCCACTATCCTGGGAAGATGTTCCACTAGATTTAGGAATGTGGCTGTGGAGATTTGAGCTCAATAATGTCATTATTAAAGTCAGGTGTAAATGTAGGACTGGGTGGAGTTATCATTCCAATTCATATTGAAAGTGTTCAATAAGGTTGAAGTCAGAGCTCTGTAGCAGGCCACTCAAGATCTTCAACTCCAAACCATGTAAATCATATTTTAATGAAGCTTGCTTTGTACACAGGTGCATTATCATGCTAAAACAGGTTTTGGTCTCCAAGTTCGGTGTTCAGGTTTATTGCTACCTCATCCAAAGGCATCCTATACGATTGTGTGCCTCCAACTTTGTGGCAACGGTTTGGGGAAAAACCATATATGGCGGAAAAGTCAGGTTTCCCAATACTTTTGTAGTTTTTTTTTTATTATATATTATATATATATTTTTTTATATATATCTTGCTGATATATTTATTTTATTTATACATTTTATACATAAGGCCATTCATTTATCAAGACTACCAGCTTATATTAATGTTAAATTCTAATTAGGAAAAACAACAGATGTGGCTTAACAAATGCTGTATTTGTTTCCATGATCTACTTAAACCTCAATTCTTTCAATTCTACCAGTGAAGCTGCTTTATGTTTTGAAATTGTTTGCCTGTTTTGAATAATAGCTCTTAACCTGCAACTCAAATTTCCACAGTACAGTGTGTGCTAACACTGTTTCTCCAGGTCCAAGGTGGTACATGAAACACCCCAGAATTATGCAAACTACACAGAACTAACTAAGACTTTACAGGACATTAATGTAATACACATATATGTAAACAAAGCAAGATAAATACAGGCTTCCTATAAACAGTACAATAGGCACAGTAAAGGACAGTGCAGCACTGAATGACATACAGACATGTAGCAAAATTTTTGACATACAAAACTAGTGCAGGTTAAGACTGTTGCATGGTACAGCTGATTTTGGAGAGAACAAATATCTTCGAATAAAAAACAATAGAGTTTAATATGGTTTCAAAACACTATGGTATTAACAAGAGTTTAAAACAATTGTTTGTTTGTATTTAATTTGGGAGTTTGAAAATATACACCAGTGAAATGATAAGTGATAGAAAGTAAGATAAATTACAGTAAATGTCTCTATAGATTTTGAGGAGCTTTCATCATATCATTTACTACAGCTTTAAATTGACCGTCCATAAAATGTGCACATGAATGGGTTAAAACTGAAAGCTTTTGTAAAACTCAAATTCACTCCTTTTAAGGTAACAAGTTTGTGAGCTAAGCTAGTTAAGGAAAATATTTGTGGGTGACCCTAAATGAGTTAGTATAAAATCCAAAAAACTTGGCATGCTAAATTAGTTAATCTAA
The DNA here is from genome assembly GCF_014805685.1 of Silurus meridionalis. NCBI lineage: Eukaryota > Metazoa > Chordata > Actinopteri > Siluriformes > Siluridae > Silurus > Silurus meridionalis. The sequence continues at coordinate 8,543,705 of NC_060908.1, read as the reverse complement.
ATGGTTAACTTGTTGCAAGTGGAACTTACAGCACGAAATTACAGGGAGGGGCTTCACACAAGCACATCTGACTGAAATTAATTGTTAAGTGTAGATGAAATTCTTGAAACGAAAACACTGCATTTCCTTGTAATTTACTGAGAACTCTCTGAAAGCTTCCTACTATAAAACACACACACACACACACACACACACACACACACACACACACACACACACACACACACAATTTCTATGAGTCACAACTGTATTTTATGAAAACAACTACTTTCTAATAAATCGCAGTAGTTTTTGAAAATGCTATAAAAAGGACATTCCATTCCAAAACTTCTGCCAGTACATTTAAGAATATGATTTGTGTCAGCTGAAGATACAGGGGGTATACAGGTCCATTATAGTGTAATTTAAAGCACATAGCCTTGGGTACAATGAAGCATATCAGATCAAGGCTGCCTTCATCAGGGCTTTTGTTCTCTCCAGGTCTATATTTAATGCATGTCTTCGGTTATTGAATCTAGACTTGAGCTGGGTTATTTTAGTGGAGATAATTTTTAGATTAGCACCAAGCTAGTGGGGGAGCTGTAGTAGTGAATGGAGCACACTGTATGGCCCTGTGGTCAGCTGTAATTGAAATAGTGAGAGGGGGGAAACATCCATAAAACAGAGAAGCATTTTCTAAGCTTAAAACGGTGCCTTTCTGATGCCTGTAAACTCTTTATGTCCATTTCCTTGAGCATTTTTGCAATAAATAAATTTCATGCCACACAAATCCATATCAATAAAACGGCATGACAAAATGCAATTGCATGCTTCTTTACTTTGTTAAAAAAAATGTGTACTAATTGATTTCTTCATGTCTTCATGCACTGGATACACAAAAGAACCTTCAAATGAACAAAAGCCCATTAAAACATTTTCATAGATGAAGGAAAAGGGTTTTGTGAAGAACATGTCATTAGGTCTAAAAATATACATTATGTGAAACAAAACGATTATTATTAGCTGTCAGAATTTTTGTTTTATGAAATGCTCATTTTATCAACATAACAGGACAAATAATCGTGAAATGCCATTGAATACTTTGCTACACCGCTCAAACTTTTTTCACACAAAGTTTCACAAAATTCTCCTAATTCTCTGGAATGTATTCATTGATATCCTTTTTTATGACCATGTTGGGTTAAATATTTTAAACACCTAACTTGCTCTCTTAAATCTTATCTCTGTATACTTTTTAAACAGCTGTACAAGTTCTTTGATGTATGTGTGTGTGTGTGTGTGTGTGTGTGTGTGTGTGTGTGTGTGTGTGTAAGGGCTAAACGAGGTCTGAGCGACTGTTACTCTACAGCGACTCCCTGTGTAGTGCCTCTCACTCTCCCAGGGTCAACGAGTGCGTCCTGTTACCCAGAATCCCCCTGGCCAAGTCAAATGTGCCGCACCGGTCCTTTAAGACTATGAAACAGGAGCCGCCTGCATGCCCCTAACAGAGACACATAGGCAGCCAAGACAGAGCAAAAGAGAGAGAGATCAGGGAGGGGGGGTGATGGGGTAATGAGAGGGAGGTGATATAGAAAAAATAGACAGAGAGAAAGAGTGCAAGAGAAAATAGAGGAAGTGTGAGGAAAGAGAGGGAGAAGAGCAGAGTGAAAGAAAAAGGGCCAACATGGAAGCATAAGCAACAGAGCAGGCATGAGAGCAGATAGGAAAACAGAAGGATAAAGAGAAATAAACTTACCATATCCCTGCCCCCACTCCGAAACCCTTAACTCGCCATTATTCATGTTGTAATATTGGTTTTCTCTGTGGTGCTGGAAGGAATTGGCTTTGTTGCTAGGAAAGCACAGAAACAGCCCTTTCTAATTGGTTGTGAAGATCCTTTTCATTATCCAATCAAAACTCTAGAATCAGCAGGAGAGTGGTTGTGTGTATGTGTGTGTAAGAGAAAGAGAAAGATGGAGAGAGAGCCACACCACAGACTTAATTAATATGTCAGACATGTTTTATAGGTTAGAGTAAGTCTGTGAGTAGAAGCATCGAAAATACAGCAGGAGGTGTGTGTGTGTGTGTGTGTGTGTGTGTGTGTGTGTGTGTGTGTGTGTGTGCGTGATTAATATGACCTTGCCATAATCATAAATGTATCAGTGCTCCATAGGATGCACCTGTATGCCATTAAATCTAAATGAAATTATTAAAACTTATAATAATATAATTACCTTTTTATATGTTCATGTCTTCCTTTGTCTAGTAATCTGTATATAACTGCTGAATGCCACAGTACACTATAATCGTGTAATAACATTGCTGTTTTATAATGTAATAAATGTTTAATAACACACACCCTCTCAAACAAATGATAAAAAAATAAACATTTACATTTGTTTTCAGCACCAGTACAGAATTATAATAGAATATTAAAATATTTTTAAATATATTAAAATGCATACAATTAAAAAGGTTTTTTTTTATAATTTATTTATTTAAATATTTAGGTTACATGATAAGATATTTAAGTTATATACTGTTTTTGATCTTGAGAAGTGTTAGGAATGTCAAAAAAGGCAATCCAAATACAGCCACACATTTTAAGTTGAGGCAACACCCTGCTTGGATGATTTCATCATATTATTTCTAGCATATAATTTACATCATTTTCATTCTATGAAAGCTTTCAGTGAGCCCTCGTGCTCCGTGGATGGGAACACTGTCATCCCAGTAGACACTGCACCCATCAGTCTAGAAGTGTTTCATTATAGGTGATCATTTGGACTTGCTAGTCTGCATTCATGCATAGATTAACATGACCTGAAACACACAGTCACTCAAATTTGCACCCAAGATTCAAATAATGAATGTCTTCACGAGGTTTGATCTTTAAAATATATATTTTTTCATAATTTTGGTTGTATCATAAAGGTTGAGAAATGGAAGACAGACTTCAGTACAAGCTCGGGTCAATGGGAAAACCTGGTGATGCCAATTGGACTTCTCAGTGCTTCTCTGTCTTAAAAGTGTAAATTAGGTTAAAATGTAATTACCCACCATCTATTCTCTAACCCAGCACACTTGAAAAAGATCCAGAACAATATGGACAATAGTGCTAGTTCTAGTTTTTATTCACACGTCTGAGACAAGAGGGTGCTGTCAGGAGATATATATATTAGATATTAGATTATAAGATTGAGATATTTTTCTATATTTTGTCTAGCTAGTTTGATTTCATTCTTAGAGGAGTGTGAAATCAAATGGTTTATTGTTTGATTATTTTCCATTTCAAAGCAATTAGAAAAACCTTATGATGGGACAGACATCCCAGCCCAGAGTGTATTCCCACCTCACAACCAGATTTCTCAGAAAAGCTTTTTGTCAGTGAAATGAATTACCAAATGGTTCACTGTTGCCAAAGTTTACAATAAAGTACCATTTCATGATAGACATACAGTTATTATGCAAGTAAGTAAGAAATGTATTAGTGCCCAGAAAGTGTTGCACTTCACAAAATTTTGAATGTATAATCAATATTATGTTGTTCAAGGCTTTGCAGAAGGAAAGAAAAAATGTCTTGTTACACATTGTCCCTTTCTGTTTGTAAGAAGTTTTGTTTTGCTCTCAGGGGACTTTTGCTTCCTCACCTCGGCAGCTGTTTGAAGCGGCAGTGGGCAGCGTAGAGTGCTGGTGTCTCAGGTGGATTTCCAGGGAAACAGGGAATGAACAATATCTCACACACAGTCTTATGAAGTAACTTGACAGCTGCTTTTGTAAGCAACGTACTGTGGTTTGTGCTGAATAATATATCTGGAACAACTTCAGCTGCCAATTATTTATTTTCTTTTAATAGGGTTTACAAATGGTGTAGATCTTTGGTGTTTTCACTTGAATTACTATATTTATGAATGGGAAAAAAGTTCACTAAAAGTGCATAGATACGAAATGCATCTTAAACACAGAACTGATGCTTTCATTTGCAAGCATACACAATGCAATGGTTATGTTCTGAATATGTTATAGGTAAAGCACCTTCCATACAGTACAGATCACGCACTAAAAGAGACTGGGCAGAGGCAATGCATGTATCGGACAAAAAAAAATACAGGAGGCTTCAGATCTTGTGTGTAAATGTGTAAGTTAAGAAATACTGTATTTTGCAGAAGTCCATTTCCGCCAGGTGGGATAAAATTAGGTAACATCATACTTATGTTTGTTTTAACACTTGTGTATTTCAGAGTTAGGCCATTTGAGCCATAAAATCATGTTCTGGAGTTTGCTGCAATCAAAACATAATCCATGTGTGGAAGTTTTTCCCCCATGGGGCCACATGCCGAGTAGCATTATTAGTTCAATTTGTCATGTTGTCTGTTTCTGGTTTTGTAGTGCTGAGAAAAGGATTGTTTCGATTATTAATATATAAAGCCAAACTTCCATCAGACTAGAGGCGTGTGATTAGTTCACCTTCGTGTGAAATTTTGCTCAGCATATAGAAAGTAAAAAAAGGAAAGGCAACATCAAAGAATTGCTATAGAGTTTAAATAAATTTATGCTTAATTTGAAAACAACTGTGTCATGTGACCATTTACAGCTTCTTCACAACATGTGTTATTAATTTGAATGGATCTAGTTCATCTAATGCATGACAAATTGTGTATGATGATGCTTGATCAACCAAATGTGTAATAAATGCACATTAAAATACGTATACCTATCTCAAGAACACTAGGTAGGGAATACACCCACTGCAGGGCACCATGCAGACATATTCACACCTAGGAATATATTACCTTACAAATACACCTACTGGCAGTGGTTTTCTGGGTTGGAAAGAAACCTGAGAATGCAGGGAAAATGCACACAGGTACAAGAAACACAGAAAAAAGTGAGATCTTTGAAGACTGGTGGCAGTAAAAAAATACATGCATCCATATGCATAATATGGCAAATATATTATACTCTCCCTTTGTGACCGGGTTAAAAAGATCTTCTGTTTACACCATAAGTCTCATAAGTCTCAACACTGGCTACACTTCAATAACAGTTCCTCATACAACAGCAGTCATTGTTTAATAAACGACAACTTTGACCCCGTCTTTATCCATAGTGACTGCTTGGAAATACAATTGGGTGAAAGGCCTATAAAATGCATTTTGATTGTGGGAATTGCACACCAATTCCATCCTTATTCAGAAGCCACATGATGTGGAACACATAAACAAGCACGTAATTATACACTGGTGTGAATTGACCTTTAGTCTGCATCATACTTGGGCTTTAAGTTCAGTTAATTCTTCCAGGAGTTGAACTCGCTGTGAAAATACTGGGAACAATTAGAACATGCAAATACCTCATTTACATATCATTTCCCTGCCCTAGTTTACTTGTTTGACTTATTGTGGGCTTGAGAAAGTCACAAAGTTCACCATCAGCAAGCTGTGATTATTTATAATGTGACATCACACACAAGAAAAGCTGGTACAGTTTCAGCATCAGGTGCTGCACCATTCCACAGGCAATGAGCTGACCTTGGAGAGTGGATTTCATGGTAATGGATATTGTGATTTAACTCCACAGAATATTGTGATATTAATTCCACCATATTTTTTAGCTTTATTACTAATTTCTAATGAACCTGTCTATCAAAAACATGCTAAACGCCCACCCTTCTTTCCTTCTCTATAACATATTTTGTATGAAATAATATATCAAATTTTACTGTTTTTGTAATTAGTTCAGACCAAGGAAGTTTTATTTCAATATGTTTTCACAATATATAATGTTGTACATTTTTAAGTCAGGCTGCAATTATTATCTAGTGCAACCAGTAGACTATACTCTACTGTCACAGACAGCAAACGCAAGGCTCAATCAAACTTGAACACACTTGTTCTTTGCAAAATAGTTGTTGCACATTTACTAGAGCTTGTGCAATTGATTTGATTGTGTAGGCAAATATGGGCTCATTTTTTTGTATTTTATAAATCAGGGCCTGTGTATTTAACATACTGCCCCTATTATTGCTTTCTAATGTGCATGGATAATGGAACATTTTACAACCTACAAGCTAGCATTGCTAAAGGCAGACTTTAGAAAATGCCTTGATTGATATAAAGAATGCATTAATACACTAACTACTGGGTCAAAACTGATGCCAATCATTTTTGTTAAATAATTTGCAAAGTGAGTCTAAAGTATATGTCCAAAGTATATGTATATGTGACAAATAATATATGTGCATTGTAACCAATGTGGTGAATCCTCATTGAAATAATCTAAGTCTAGCTGCTATGCAGGTGTACTGCCGCCTAGTGGACTCAGTCCAAAACTGGTACAAAGTTTGTCCTAATGTTTGTACAACTGGGGGACTGTTCAAGTTTTTGCCACAGTGTTGTTTGCAGTTGATTTGAAGTAAGAACATTTGTCATGTTAATATACCCAAAGCAGTTTCTTGACAGCCTGTCTATCAATAATCCACACTTCAGTGTGTAGAAGAGAATCTGCAAGTTTACCCCACTTTTTTTTGCACTCTGAAAGCCTAAGAAATAAAAAAATATTTTTTTAATTAATATTTCACATTCATTTCTTGCATGTTGATAATGACTTTTGTTTATGAACTTGTTAGTCACAAATTAATATAAAAACAAATTACAAAACTTGAGATTTGAAAAATGAAATCACTATAATGACAATGCCTCCACAGGTTCATATTATCATAGTTTCTGTCCTTTATATATTTATAGATGTGGAAAATATGTTTGAGAAATTACTGAAGAAGAATTTCCAGCAGATGGCACTGGGCACCAATTCATGAAGTTACCAAGCAGCATACAGTTAAAATTAGCCTGAGTTTTTGATAAAATATTGATAGCCACATTCTAATTGTTATTACATTTACTGCATGAAATGGAACGTTCATTTAACATTCTTGAGGTTTGTGGTCTAATATTCCTTTCAAAAAATCTACCAAAAGTGGTCAGTTGAAATCCCCTGTAGAGAAATCACCCTGGAAGAGACCATTATTGGTTTTATTATAGAATAAGGCCCATTAGTGAGAGCACAATTACATTTTGTAACTTTATATTAATTCTAAATATATGGTTTACTATTATTGTACTAATGATTACTCCCAAATAAGTAAAAATCCATGCTGCATAATGTAATGAAAGCCTGTCTAGAAGAGTAAAAGCTGTTAAAAGCGAACAGGGAGGACTAATGGAAAACAAATGGAATGCTTTGTAAGCATATATGTTTAGATGGTCAGTTGTCCACATACTTTTGGAAAAACAAAAAGGTCTGTGGTCTGTATAATTAAGCTGCAGTTTCTAAGATAAGATATACCTTTATTCATTTTTATTCATATACCACTTTTATATAGTGGGGGCATTTCTGATTTTCTAAATTTCTTCTACATTTCTAGAACAATTATTAAGGCAATCAAAGCTACACTACAAAACAATTAGCAATTAGTATTTGTAGTACAATAACAATTAATAAATAGTTTCTGTTAAATTTCTTTCTTGAACATAATTTTATCATGAATTATAATCAGTAAAAAAAAACTGAAGTGATGAATTCTTGTGCCAGTGCATTAGATGAAATCCTTTCTATACACTGGAGTTAAAGGCTCCATGGAAGCCATATGGAATGTTAACAGGCACTTCAGCTCTTCCAAGATCCTCGAATGTCTTGGCATCCAGAATCAACAGGAATGTACCTTTATCCTGAACAGAAAATAGCCAATTAAAAGAAAAATTCAATATCTATTAAATTTACTACAAACAATAGTATGTTTGTACTGTAAAAGGGATGCTGTTAAAAAAACTCTATGCTATTAAAATGCCTGCTGTTTCATAAGAAATCCATTAGATGTAAATATATAAATGCTTCTGTGATTAATTTATATATCACTATGTCTAGAAAATAACTATTAATATTAAAAAAACTATTGAATATTTTAGACTTTGACCATAAGTCACATCCCTCATCAGGAATGTGTCTTAAAGCTTACCTTGAACTTTTTACTCTTCAGGTCCATCTTGATCAGTGAGTCTCCCACCAGGTGGCCAAAGCCACATCCATAGAAATAGCGGTATGGTTTGCTGTTGCACCTGTCATAGTTTATGTGAGGAAGTTCCAATCCCGCATAATCCAGCAGTTGGTTGTCATACAGATCTTCAGGCATGCAGAACACCTGGTAGGTAATGGAGAAATATAAAAGAGATGCAACAACTTTGTGGCAGTATGGGGAATGAGTGTATAATCAGTGGGTACCTCATATATATGTTACAAATATGAATTCATAGGAGTGGCAACAATTTGGCCACAGATATATTTAACAAAGATATTTTTTAACAAAGTCTACTTTGTCAGTAGCCCACCTTATCTTTACTGAGGCAGACAGCAGAAGCAGAACTGTTGGGCCGTGAGATGAGGTTCTGGTTTAGTGGAGTATCGCTGGTTATGCAAAGAGGCAGAACGAAGCGGCGAGGAAATGTAACGGAGAGATTGCTGTACAACTGTGGAAAAGACAAGACAAACATCACTCATACTATATCAAAAAGTGTTTTTTTTTTTGGCCATTAAGTGTCCAAAAAAACAAGTGTCAAAAACTTGACAGGCAGCATTACTAACCTCATCCAGTTCTTCTCCTGACTTGTAGAAGTTTTGAAGAAGGTAGATTTCAAGGACATGGTCATCATCTGAACAACATGTATCCACTATTAGGAAACCATTTTCCTCAAAAGCATTTATCTGGTTAAAGGTGGATAGAGCCTTGGTGTGGTACTTCACTGGACTCACCTGTTAGAGAAGCAGAGATATTACTGTAATTGACTTAAATTCAATTTAAAACATCTAGAGTGATTACTGCATTTATAATCAGTATCAAATGCACATTGATTACTAAATGTTACAGGAAATGCTACACTCAGCATAATACTTTGAATTTGATTAGCCAAGAGAAGAAAAAAAACGAAGAATTAAAAATAAACATAAATCTCAAGATTAAATAGTTTTTTGTATTTATATATAATACCAGCTTTAGCTTAGATGTCAAAAAAGTTATTTTGGTGTCACCTTTCCCGTATGTTTGTTAACAACATGAAAGATAGTCTCTTGTTTTGGATCCCAGTAGATACAATCTTTTATGCTTTTCTCCCTCATCGTAGACGTCACTATCTTAAACAGGTCTATCTTTATGGGCTGTTCGATGAACACCAGATAGTTCTCCAACATGGCTAGAAAAAAAAAAAATGTTATTCATTTTGCATCTAAATTTAATATTTCATTCAATGACCTGATCTATACAATAAAAAATAAATTTATTTATTTATACCTGGAATCATTTAAGGAATTAAAGATTTTTTGCCAACAAAGAAATTTCATAGTTTGGAAACTTTGTATTTATTCATTTTTTGTAGTTATATATTATTATTATTATTATTATTATTATTATTATTATTATTATTATTATTATTTTAAATTTCTACTTTTTATTTATTTGACAAGCTACCAAGAAATGGTTAACATTGTCATATGATATTAGGATAAAAAAAATCCTAAATAGCTAACTACAATTGACTGTAATAAGCTGATGCTAATGACTTGTGCAGATGATTTGTGTTCATATTTGCAAACTATTATTGCAACAATAAGTAGCTGTGGTGTATCTGGTGTGTGTATTTACCAAAGCTGTGGTAGTAAGAAGGCTTGTTTTTTTTCAGCAGGAGAAATAGAACACCTGTGCCCCGTGCAATGTCTCATCAGAGTCTTATTTGTTTGGAGGCATTTTGATAATGTTGTATAAAGCTCCTACCAAAGACATATAATGTTTAATGTGTAAAATTACATGTATAGTGTGTAATACAAATTCAAATGTATGGATAATGTCTGTCAGGATCTTACCTTTTATTCCATAAGAGTTGCCCATGTTGTAGACCGTACCATCTGGGTCAACATGGGGGTGGGCTGTGGCACCATTAACAGCAATGAATTTGCTCCAGTACCATAGTACCAAGTACCATAGAATTGAGAAACAACATTAAAACCTATCCTCAAACACATTATAAGTTAAAGTAAGTTAACTTATATATATATATATATATATATATATATATATATATATATATATATATATATATATATATATATATATATATATATATATATATATAATATAAAAAACATAATAATGGAAAAGTATTAAGCTACATTAAATATTTGTTCATTTATTTATCATTTAAATACTCAGGACACACTTTATCTTTCACTAAGTTTATATATTTTAAATGTTATGCTAGAAATTATCATTATTATTATTATTATTATTATTATATTATTATTATTATTATTATTATTATTATTATTATTATTATTATTATTATGTAACATTTTCTAAACTGTCTATATTAGAACAGCTATAAAATGCTGTCACTAATCTATCATATAATATGCACTATTATATTATATTATATCTGTAGAATTCTTAGTAACATTCACACTTTTGACACAGCTTGATTGTGTATTTTACACTTCTAAATATTAAACATTTTACTTTATTTCTATGTTAAACAAATGACAGATTGCCTATTTATATATGCATATACAGTATGTTACATACCTTTCATTACATTCTTTTGTTTCTAAAGTGTTTGGATCAATTCTGTGCATAAAGTTTGTCTCTGTGCTGACATAGTAGTCACCTTTGTATTTCACAATGCTCACATTAGCATCGTCTGTCTGCTCTGTGAAAAAATTGACATTGGAAAGTTAGCTGAATTTGTGAATCTGTTCTTGGGGAGCATGCAGTTACAGTACATGGAACTGAATAACAATGTACAAAGCAGCACAAACATATGATTTTATTTTGTGGAATTACTGTAGGTCTTTAGTTTGTAAAATACATATTCAGCAAATCCCTTATTTCTCCATCTGTAAGAACTTTGAGCTAATGTCAAAACTGTTCTCTGCTCCTTTACTCAGCAGAAATACAATAAATGGAAAGTGGACAGACTGACCACTAAACCTTGATAAAAAAAAAAAAAAAGCATGGCATTAATATAGAGGTGGTTGCTCCTTTAATGCTCTAATATCCTTTTTCTCTATGAAGTCTTTTCATTAAATACTGGACCATAAATATCTGCAGTAAACCACAAAAGCACAAACGGTTGGGTAATTAATGCCCATCAAAGAGGGTGTGAATTTGGTGTTCCAGTTCATCCCAAAGATTTTCCATGAGGTTGAGCAATATGCAGGCCATTTAGGTACTTTTACGCCAACCTTGCTATTCCATGTGTTTGTATGGAACACACTTTGTGCCCAGGAGCATTGTCATGCTGGAACAGGTTTTGGCAACTTGTTCAAATAAAATGAATTCCTAATGCACCATCATATGAAGTGTATTCTCAAATACGACTAAACATAATTAGACTGAATGGTAACACTTTACAATAACAGTAGATAAATAAGCATGTACTAATATGTAAAATAAATGTTATTTTGAACATTTATGAACTAATGATGAGTTAAGGCATATACTAATTAAGAGCTAACCTTTACTACACCATAAGCCACATGAATTCATGTGTGAACAACGTCTACCTAAATTACATTAGTATGTGTTTGTTAATTAATGTATTAATTAAAACTTTAGGTAAAGTTAAATAGGAGAGCTGCTGTGTTTATGTATAGACTGTTCATTATGATATAAAGGCAGGACACTTGATCAGTACTGACACAATAAACCAGTCCACACAATAGCCACAGTAAAGCAGGAGAAAACCATCACCTGTAGGCTAAAGCTAATTTGTAGTTTGGAAAGTAATGTCTGCTTCATGAATACATGTTGGTACTTCACCCATGAGGACAATGGAGCAGTGCACTAGGGCCTAGGCCACTGTAACCACTTATGGTGGGTAGATTTAATAAGAAACATGTGGAAACAGGTGTTTATTATTGTGCCTTTGAGCCTTTCATTAGGAGGATAATTTAGCACCATCTAATGGTGTTTGTAATGTTTTTTATATAGTGCACTTTTAATTCATATTCTTTCTCATATAGCAAGTTATATTAAGCGTAACCTGAAGTGTTAATTAATACATTAGTTAACAAACATGTACTTAAGGTAGCCGTTTTTCACACATGAATTCATGTGACTCAATTCAGCCTGGGACTGAATTGCAGCATCTGCACATCTTTGCATTTGTAAGCAGATTATACTCACTCATCATCTCAAAACGGGATAGAAATCGATGGAAGACATTCTTGCATGGGTCAGGGAGAGCAAACGTGCCAAATTCAGACATCACGATTCGATTCATCTCACTGTTCTGTTTGTAGGAGTCACTGCGCAGAAAACGACTTCTGTAGGTCACCTGACCTTCAGCAATATGAAAGCTGTGCATCAAGGCCATTCCATCAAACCAGTAGTTAAAGCTGAGAGGAGAGAGAAATGTTGTAAATTGTTACAAATAGAAAACTGTGTGTGTGTGTTCACGTGTGTAGCATATATGCAAAATTTCTTACAACTAGAAGTGTAATAATAGTGCAAAACTATTCTGTTGTTTTGGTTTGCTATTGCCGAAACAACTGATAAACCAGATAATGTTCTTGTTTATCTTTACTTACTGTTGATTTCCAAACTTAAACTTTCCAGGGCCATTGCGAAGGAGATTTCCATGGATCCATGTAGGTATTGTGCCTTTTACGGTGGTAGGGATGGGATCTGGAGTCTCCTCCACACTCTGCACTAGTTGGACAATGTTCTGCAGCCCATGCCTCTTCTCGGAGGTATTTTTTGGCTCATTGATCAAAACTGAAAAAGATGAAGCCAGATATCCTAAATTGTCAATCAAAATACCAGGATCCATTCTGAATAGTGAATAAAAAGCTTATATCCAAGAACCACCAAGCTGCCGCTCCTGGACCCTTGAGCAAGTCCGTTAACCCTCTAGCTGCTCAGTTAAATAAAAAAATAAATAATTGTTGCTCTGGATAACGTCTTCAGCCCTTATATAAACCTTCATTCTATAAATTGCTTAAAAATATTGAAAACACATATTGCATTCCAAATTCAGGAAATATTTATATATAAAATGCAGATATAATGCCTTAAAATGAAAAAAAAAACAACAACTATATTTTACTATCCACTGTAAACAAATAAGTAAAGTCTTTCAATACTAATGGACAGATGTTAGTGTCAGCAAGCTGTACAGCTACATTAGACTAGTATCTTACATGACCATGGTGGAGATCTATCATTGAGTATTAGTGGTAGCTTTTTTTTCTGTGCCATTTCTTGCCACTGTTACCTCAAGGGACAGACACTGCACCATTACATAAAAAATGTGCACATGAGTTATCACGATGCAGACAAAAAATATAGAAAGAGGGGCACAGCGGAAAATCTTTTCAGGGTTAAACTCGTGATTGGTACAATCTGTCATGAGTGCAAAGCTATCTATCATTTCAGAGGAAAGGATAGCAAGGGTATTTTATCAATTATCCTAGAAAATTTGGCTGTGGATGAAAGAGCGGTGACATGCAAAGCTAACATGGGAATGACCCAGACACACAAGAGCTGTCTGCACTTGTTACTGATGTCTGATTAACTACAGCAGTACAATACCAAACAACACAAAACCATAAAGTGGTACACAAAGGACACTGCTGCCACCAACTCTTTGATTGTGTACAAGGAACTATATGGCAACATGAGCCACAAGGAGTCTATCAAACTACTTATTGTTGAGCTCTGTTGTGTCACAGAAAGAATCACCAAAAAAAAAAAAAAAGGTGTGACCATGTGACATTTTGAAAAGCTGTTATGAGACGTCAGGAATATTGCCAGTGCTGGTCACCAAACCTGTGTGCAAAGCAGTATGTTTAAAAAGCAGCAAACATCATGGGAACATCAGGTGTGTCACATTTACTTACATCTTCATTTGAACCAGAGTATTTTTAGGAATGTCACAAAGGTGTTCAAATCTGTGTACTCATATTTAAAAAAAAAATGCTATAATAAACATTTCTTTTAGTGATTTAAAATAATTTCTTTTAGTTTCCACAGTTGCATTTTACATTCATAACCTCATTAGGGGTTGGTCATTATCTCCTCAGGTGTGATATACTCATATTCCTGACCGTTGATACTCCCCTGCATACAGACTTTGTCAAATTCAAAGTCCCACAGATATGGCTAAATTGTTATATGTGAATGAATAAACAGAATGCCTTTCACAACATTGAGGAATAACACTGGTCTATGTAACCCAGGATTTAAAAGTCTTGTGAAAATATACCTACATATACAGTACCTCACAAAAGTGAACACACCCCTCACATTTTAGCAACCATTTAAGTAAACAGTATGTTCTCAAGGGACAATACTGTAAAATGAAACTTGGATATATTTTAGAGTAGTCAGTGTGCAGCTTGTATAGCGGGACAGATTTTCTGTCCTCTGAAAATAACTCAACATACAGCCATTATTGTCAAAATATCTGGTAACAAAAGTGAGTACATTGTAAGTTAACATGTCAAAACAGTGTCTTAAAAAAAGTGTCATTATTTTTTTGTGGGAACCACTGTTATCTACCACTACCTTAATCCTCCTGGGCATGGAATTCACCAGACATACTTGGCCACTCCATCACCTCCACCTTCGGCTTCCTCAACAAGGCTGTTGACATCGGTGTGTTTGGGGGTCATTATTATTTTGGAAAACTGCTTTTTGGCCTAGTTTCTGAAGTAAGGGCATCATGTTCTGTCACAGTACAAGTTGGAATCTATGTTTCCCTTAATAAACCACAACTCATCAGTACCAACAGTACTCATGCAGCCCCAGACCATAATGCTACTACCACCACCATGCTTAACTGTTGGTAAGACACAATTTTCTTTGTACTCCTCACCAGGGCATCGCCACACATGCTGAACACCAAACAAGATCATGCTTTCAGACAGATTGTCTTCAGCAAACTGTTTGCAGGCTTTCTCATTAGCCAATAAGGAAGCCTTCTGAAAAGGCTTCCTTATAGGACAATGACCATGCAAACCGACTTGCTTAGGCATCACTAGAATGAATATGGAGAACAATAATGAATTCCAGTATTAAGTCACACACACAGACACACATACACACACACACACACACACACACACACACACACACACACACACACACACACACACACACACACACTTTCATACACAATGTTAACATAATGGGTCAAATAAAAAAATATATACAATTAACAGTCTAAAGCATCCGCATCTGACTACATTTTATTAGCCTTAATTAATAAAAAGCATTGTTAAAAAAAAAAAGCAGTCATGAAAATAGAGAAGGCAAAAGCATCAACTCATGGATGAGTTTACTCTATTTATTTGTTTTATATATGTCTGTTACTTCTAAATAGCGAAAAGTAACATCTTATTTAATACAAAATAAATAATAATAATAATATATAATAATTAATTAATTATTTATTTAGCATAGCATTTAGCTTGAGTTAATGAAGAGATATGTGCGATTCATTAAATATTGGTTATCGGTCAGTATATTTGATTGCATTTGCAGTGATACTTTAGGTAGCAAATGTAAAAAAAAGGATATAACTGAATTCAGGACTGATAAGGATGTTAATTAACTCAGCATTATTGCTAAATTTGCAACAGTTGAGAGAGTTTGTGATTGTGATTACATTTAAAAATGATCAAAGCATTTGAATGAATGAAGAACAAAACAATAGTGACAATGACTTAGGTGGTGTCAGAGATCACAGGCAATCAAAGAGGTGGAAAATTGGCAAATATTTTGAGTGTGAAAGTGTCAGTCTTGCAGAAAACAAGATTAAAAATGGCAAGACAGCAAACAGCAACAAGAAAAGCAAATCTTACAGCAAGTTATGGTCACTAAACTGCTGTATGTCCACATTCTGTTCTGAAATCAGCATGACCTTTACTGGTAACTTGAGTTGTATTTAGGCAAGGCTTCTTTTTTGCAGAATAGCACATGGTCTTTAAACAGGCCTATTTAATTTATGACAATTCAAAGGCTTGGGAGTGGAGAAGCGGGCAAAAAGAACCATCTGCAATCATCACTCTGGTTCTCCATACTAAGACTACATTTGTTTTTCACAGTTTTTGTAAATATAATATAATGAAAACATAGCCAACACCTTTGTTCTGAATATCAGACTGTTAAACATTAGATCACTTGGATCTCAAGTGCTTACTGCAATTAAAATCTTTATTGATCAGATGTTTAGTGTACTGTGTTTATCAGAAACATAGAATTCAGCCATTAGGGTCACACAAGCCAGTGCACTCTTAATGCAGACCACTCTTAGTGCTGGTCCCAAGCCCAGATAAATGGGGTTGCGTTAGGAAGAATGTCCAGCATAAAACATGTGCCAAATCAAATATGCAGATCAGGAATCAGAACTTTATATTCCCAGTTTACCAATGACCGCCACAGGTATTGTTAGCCAACAGTGTACCGGTGTAAATTTGGTTACTGTTAGCCGAAGAAGGAGAGGAGGAAGATGCCTACAGAGACAGCAAGGAAAGGAGAAGTGTGTAGGATAGCAGAGGTTAGGGTGAAAGCTTTAAATGTTGGTACTATGACTGGTAAAGGAAGAGAGGGAACTGATATAATGGAGAGGAGAAAGGTAATGTAAGATCTACAGACTGCCTCAACCCAGATTCTACCCCACGCTATATCAAATTAAGCTCATCCGCAAAACGGCTTAAATTTCACAAAAATAATTATGTAGTTTGACATAGAATTTCAGTTGTGTCAATCCTAATCATAGTCTCTTGAATTAGTCTGGGAGAGACAGCAAGCCATCAAGAACCATCTCTAACCAAAAGGTGTCTGAGACCCTGATTATCATTTAAACAATACACTATCAGCTGCTGCAAATAAGTATTAAAACACCTGTCTATTAGCTAGAATTCTGACCCTCAAAGACCTGTTAGTCTGCCTTTAAAATGTCCACCTTCACTACATTTATTATCCTAAATTAGATGCACCTGTTTGAGGTCGTTAGCTGCATAAAGACAGCTGTCCACCCCATACAATCAGTAAGAATCCAACTACTAACATGGCCATGACCAAAGAGCTGTCCAAAGACACTAGAGACAAAATGTTACACCTCCACAAGGCTGGAAAGGGCTACGGGGAAATTGCCAAGCAGCTTGGTGAAAAAAGGTTCACTGTTGGAGCAATCATCAGAAAATGGAAGAAGCTAAACATGACTGTCAATCTCCCTCGGACTGGGGCTCCATGCAAGATCTCACCTTGTGGGGTCTCAATGATCCTAAAGAGGTGAGAAATCAGCCCAGAACTACACGGGAGGAGCTGGTCAATGACCTGAAAAGAGCTGGGACCACCGTTTTCAAGGTTACTGTTGGTAATACACTAAGACGTCATGGTTTGAAATCATGCATGGCACGGAAGGTTCCCCTGCCTAAACCAGCACATGTCCAGGCACGTCTTAAGTTTGCCAATGACCATTTGGATGAGCCAGAGGAGTCGTGGGAGAAAGTCATGTGGTCAGATGAGACCAAAATAGAACTTTTGGGTCATAATTCCACTAAACGTGTTTGGAGAAAGAAGAATGATGAGTACCATTCCAAGAACACCATCCCTACTGTGAAGCATGGGGGTTGTAGCATCATGCTTTGGGGGTGTTTTTCTGCACAGCGAGAACTTGCAAAATAGCAGGGTGTTCAAATACTTATTTTCTTCACTGTATATCTAATTTACATTTAAAGGATAACTCCGGTCTATACTTCAAAGGGAAGAACAATATGAAATATCTGGGCAGAGTTTGCTCTGGGTTCTTTCTGACTCTGATGATCCCAAAGTGCTTCATGTATTTTGTCACTGCTACACTGTTATAAACTTCTTCATTACGATCTTCGTTGTCCTCATCATTTTTTCTTACAGTAGATATGTTGTGTGTTCAGGAGACCAAGTGGAAAGGTGAGTGAGG
This sequence comes from Silurus meridionalis, assembly GCF_014805685.1. Classification (NCBI taxonomy): domain Eukaryota; kingdom Metazoa; phylum Chordata; class Actinopteri; order Siluriformes; family Siluridae; genus Silurus; species Silurus meridionalis. Next base: position 8,525,718 of record NC_060908.1, on the reverse strand, counting down.
CAAGGAACATTGGAGGTGGGTTTAAACTGTTCCATAATGTTGTGGCCAGAAAGAGAAATGGTGTAGGGGTTATTCGGAAGGAAGAGTTTCTGATACAGTGATGAATGTGAAGATGTAAGTTGAAGGGGTGATAATGAATGTCATCAGTGCTTATGTTCCACAAGTGGGCTGTTAGATGGAGGAGAGGGAAAAATTCTATAGTGAGTTAGATGAAGTGGTAGAAGGTGTACCTAGGAAAGAAAGATTGGTGATTGGAGCAGACTTCAAAGGCCAATTTGGTGAAAGGAAAAGTGGTGATGAGGAGGTGATGGGTAAGTACTGATCCAACCGACTTTCCACTCTTCATCCTCTTAATCGCTGCTCTCACTTCCTCCTTACTAATCCTATCCACTTCCTGCTTTACCATCTCCACACCATCGGACCTTCTCTCTCTCTCGTTTTCCTCATTCATCAGTTGCTCAAAATACTTCCTCCACCTTCTCAACACTCTATCCTCACTAGTCACATTTCCATCTCCATCCTTTATTACTCCAACTTGCAGCACATTCTTCTCAGCTCGGTCCCTCTGCCTGGCCAATCGGTACAACTCCTTTTCTCCTTCCTTAGAGTCCAACTTCTCATACAGCTCCTCATATGCCTTTTCCTTGTCTTTCGCCACATCCCTCTTCACCTGCTGCCGCATCTCCTTGTACTTCTGCCTACTTTTCTCATCACTGTGTCAATCCTAATTCTGTTTTGCCAACCTCTTTCTACTTATGCTCTCCTGCACTTCCTTATTTTATCACCATGTCTCTTTGTCTCCCTTACTATTTCCAGATGTCACACCAAATTACTTTCTAGCTGTCTACCTTATCACTTCTGCCAAAGTTGCCCAATCATCCAGCACCTCTTCACCACCACTGAGCCCCTGTCTGACCTCTTCCCTGTATCTCATACTACAGTCTTTCTCCTTTAGTTTCCACCATCTTATTCTTCCTCCTCTTCTTCTTCACCTCCAAAACCAGAAACTCTCTTCACCTACACTACTCTCTTACTGTACTCTTTCTTTAGAATCACCCCTACACAATTTCACTTTCCATCCACACCATGAAAGAATAGTTTAAATCCACCTCCAATGTTCTTGGCCTTACTCCCTTTCCACTTTATCCCCTGAACACAGAACATAATTATGATTATACTGATATCTACCTTTCTCCTCCCCATCTTATCAGCTAACTATTTTCCTTTACCAGTTACAGTATTAACATTTAAAGTACCAACTATAACCTCCACTCTCCTTCAATTCTCCTTTTCCTGCCATCTCTGTAGATGTCTTCCTCCTCTCCTTCTCCTCCTTCGGCCAACAGTAGCCCAATTTCCACTGGTACCCTGTTGGCTAACAAAACCTGTGGCGGTTGTTGATAACCCAGGCTTTGACCGATCCAGTATGAAATTCTGATTCGTAATCTGCATATTTGATTTGGCAGGTTTTACGCTGGATGCCCTTCCAAAGCAACCCTCCCCATTTAAACAGGCTTGGAACCGGCACTAAGAGTGCACTGGTTTGTGCAATCCTAATGGCTGGGTTGACAATTTAATAATGTGTAAACATTTTTTTTACTTGAATACTGGTTTTAGCTGGTTAAAAAAGCTCATTTGCAGTATGTTTGTTTACAACATGGAAGACAGTCTCCTGTTTTGGATCCCAATAGATGCAGTCATCTATGCTTTTCGCTCTCATCCTAGATATCAGTATCTTAAACAGGTCTAACTTTATGGGCTGTTCAATAAACATTAGGTTGCTCTCCAACATGGCTAGGAAGAAAAAACAATGGTACATGATCTGCTTAAATACAGTACAAAGAAATGGAAATGTGTATAAAGACTTACAGTTTTTAAGTATGAAAAGTCCTGAGAATAACCATTGCCATTATTGTGTCTCTATTCATCACTTGGAGGATTTTAAAATCAATGATGATATATATACTAACCATTCCCCATAAGTTGTATAGTTTGGAAGCATTTGTATGCAACGTCCACAGAAATATTAGAGAGACTGTGTCCTCTTTGACTTTCAAACTGGATTTGATGCCTGTAAACTCAAGGTTATAATTTTTTGATTTGAATTTGGCTTTTTTTGGTGCAGATTTAATTGTTTTGTTTAAATTTATTTTACAGCAGCTATTTAAATATTCTTTAAGAGTTTTTGATGCATAATAGTATTATGATATGCAGCTCAGAGTCAATCCAAAATGAATATAGAAAACTAAGTTGTAAGGAGAAAAGACTCAAGTATAATGCAATCATATGAAAATATAAATTTAAACCACTGTAATAAATCTGGATAAAGAAACATTGAAAAGAAAACATTATTAAATCTTTTACAAATATTATTATGGTGGAAAAAATATATGTATTAGCAAATATATGATTTTTTTAAACTGATGGGAAAAATAGCTGAAATTGGTGGATTTGTTCTTTGGGTCAATGCTGTTGTATGATATAAAAGGGGAAAAAAATCAGATAACATGTTTGTTTACATGTTTATTACATTTAAAAATAGGAATATAAAAATCATGATGTTTAAACTGTACTACTGACGCAAACAGTATAACCAAGTATGTCTATAGTTTGTGCACTGAAGGCTTTGGTTTGAGGAATGATGGAGGAAATACCTCAACTAATCCGTTGTTTGTCTGTGTCCATGTGTGGGTTAAGTTAGAACTATTGTCCTACAGTATGTCAAAACTTTGTCAATTTGCCTTAAATTTATTATATACAGTGGAACCCACTTATCTCGACCTCAGTTAACTCGACAACCCTATTAAGTCGACATTTTTGAAGTGAAACCGCCAAATTCTCGCTTTGTCTTAGCATTTTTTATCGGTTATGTCGATTCTTTTATGTCGCCGAACCCTGATATCTTGAGCACAAGGGGGGAAAAATTTGCCATTTAACGTCGGTTATCTCGATCTGTGCAGCCGCAGAAGAACTCGTGAAAGTGGCGGAAAAACAAAGCCTTACAGATGCTACAGGTGTTGTATTGTATACTGGTGAATCTCTGCTGTTAGTTAGTGCTAGTGTTAGTAGTGTTAGTAGGGGTGCGGCGCGGCGCGGCTTTGGGAAGAAAAGCGCAGCCGTTGAGAGAGTGCCGGTGGGAAGACACGTACCGGGATACGCATGAGCGATAACAACGACCGCCGTGAACCAACATATACCAACAATAACGGACGGTGAGAGTGTGGAAGTTTAAATAGGAGCTGGTGATGATACTAAACGAGCACCATATGTGCGCGATTGAAGCCGGGAGCTTTAGAGAAAGCGGCCGCCGAAGCGGGTGTGGCAGGTGGATTCCTGACAGTTAACAAACATGTATGTACATTTTTATAGCATGCCTTCATCAAACAAATCGCGGCAACGCTGTTGTGTAAAAAAACCCTCCAAAAACACGTGCATGCAGATTCTCATTTATTAACGCACATCATGTACATAAAGAAATTTCAAGCACGTTAACATATTGCCACCATATTGATTTTCGTTTATCTCGATTATCGGTTATCTCGATGCTTTTTGGCAACCCCCTAGGACATCGACATAACCGGGTTCCACTGTATTTTTTTTTTTTATACTGATAAACCTTTTTTTTCTGATTATAATAGCCTGCTCTTTTGAGAATGTTTGTAACTAGATATAGGACATGTATACTGTATGGCAATGCCCATTCAACAAAAGGTGTTCCAAATCATCCCAAATGTGCTCCATAGAGATGGTGGGAATATACACACTATATTGACAAAAGTATTGGGTCACCTGACCTTTCCTGCTACATGTAGTTCTTTTCCAAACTGTTACCACAAAGCTGGAGGTACTCAATTGTATCGGACGTCTTTAGATGCGCTATAATAAAAATTAGCATTCACTCGAACTTGTAAACCCAAACCTGTTATAGCATTACATTGCCCCTGTGCACAAAGTGAGCTCATGAACATATGCTTTACATGCTTTGAAGAGGAAGATCTTGAGTGGCCTGCTATAGAGCTTTGGTCTAATCCCTACTAAACACCTTTGGGATGAATTTCTAATGCTGAATGCACCCCAGGCCTCCTCGCCTCACCTACACCAATACCTGCCTTTTGGCTGATAAACACAAATATCCATAAACACACTTCAGAATCTAGTGAAACAGCTTCCCAAAAGAGTGGAGAGAATTATAAGAGCAAATTAGGACTAAATGTGGAATGCAATGCCCAGAAATCACATACGGTATGTAGACAGGAGTTTAAAAGATGTTACCTAAACAACCAGCCCAGTCTCATGGCTTTCGTGATATAGTCACGAAATGTAATCTATTGATTGGTGTTCGTATACATGAATTTCCGTCTTTTTGCATGTCAATGAGGATGACTTTCTATGTAATGTATTTCAGTAGAAAGTATTTTTGGTGTCTCTGCCAAAATTTTCTGCCACTGGATTCCACAGATGCGGTATTGCTTTTTTTGTAAATTGTTATTGATTTTTTGATCTTCAAGCACTATTACTTAATATTTAAGCAGGAGATTTTATCCTTGTTTTTATTGCTGTATATTTGATAAGCTTCTCGCTATTATAAACCATCATCAGTGGTTCCTTCCAGTCAAAATACAGTAAATATATTATCCTGGTTATTTAAAGAGACTGCATTCATTAGTGGCACACACATTTATTACAGTACAACCCTAACCCTTACCCTTACCCTAATTGTATATTTTCTGCCTTATTCTCTGATAAAAAATGGAGAAAAAAAATTACATTTAGCATTTCTGTTAGCATTACCCATGACTGTCTGCAGTCGTGCTAAGTGAGACGAAAAAATAGGGAAATTCGTGTCTATGAACCCTAATCAATAGATTAAAGTTTGTGACTATATCACAAAATGCCATGAGACTGTGCTGAAACTACAGCTAATCTTGTTTATTCAGGACATGCTTTTCGGCACACTTTTGTGTATGTGTCTTGCAAAACTTTACTGCCCACATTCTTTCTGTCCAAATCCACCATTGTCCCTCTACCACATGAATCAATTCTGTTGTTGGCTAAACAGCTGTACACAAACAGTGTGTCCATTCAGGGAGAACAATCCCTGGCCTGGGATTAATACAAACTGACATACAACATCTTTACATTTGTAAGTAAACTCTACTCACTCATCTCAAAATGTGATATGAAGTGTTGAAAGATATTTTTGCATGGGTCAGGGAAAGCAAGAGTGCCAAACACAGACATCACAATTTGATTAATCTCATTGGTTTGCTTGTAAGCGTCACTACGCAGGAAGCAGCTCCGGTAGGTGACCTGACCATCTTTAATATAAAAGCAGTGCATCAAGGCCATTCCATCAAACCAGTGGTTGAGCTAAGACAAGAAAATAAACTGACTAAAATTAGGATTAAGTGAAATACAATAACTGGTAAACTGGTCAGCAATAAACTTGCATGTTTGTATGTAATTTTTTTTCACAACTAGAATCATAGTACATAATAATCGTGCAAAATTATTCAGTTTTGGTTTGCTATTGCCAAAAAATTCATAAACCAGATACTGCTCTTGTTTATCTTACTTACTGTTGATTTCCAAACTCAAACTTTCCAGGGCCATTGTGAACAAGATTTCCATGGATCCATATGGGTATTGTGCCTTTTACGGTGGTAGGGATGGAATCTAGAGTCTCCTTCACACTCTGCACTAGTTGGACAATGTTTTTGTAGCCCATACCTCTTCTTGGAGGTATTTTTTGGCTCATTGTTCATAAATAAAAAAGGATGAAGCCCAATAGCGTAAATTGTCAATCAAAATTGCTCTCTCTCTCTAGAGCTAATACTGTATGACTAGAGCTGAAGAGTCACTAATTTCACAAAAGAGTGCACAGTGGAGGTGGCAACAATCTTATCATTGGGATAAGGCTTCAGATGTGCCATGGTGATGGATTTTGCTTTCCTGTTGCCAGAACAACATGACCTTTACTGGTAATTTGAGTAGTATTGAAGCAAGACTTATTTCTTGCAGCAAAGCACATTGTCTTTAAACAGGTCTATTCAATTAATGACAATCCAAAGGCTTGGGAGTGGATAAGCGGGCTAAAATGACCGTCTGCAGGCTATATTATGTTATTACCCAGGTTCCCTTTCAGGCACTTGAGCTGTGTCGCAATGCTTTGTGAATGTTCCGCATTGTCGACACTCTGAATCACGTGTGTAATCCGGCCAACGAAGAGACCACCGGCGGGATGACGTCACTCTGTGTGTTTGTCCCCTTCAGGTAAGTCATAAATTTCCAAAAAAAGCAAGCGATTGTTCCAACTGTGCACAAAGAACAGCCCGTGCGTTGCTTGCTTACTTGGGAGCAGAGCACGTTAGATCGGTTCCCAAGGGAGCTGGCTGTGGGCACGCATATGCCACGCTTATTGCACTTTGTGCTCGCACTCTGATCTCGGGGAGTGCTCTTCAAGGGTTTGGAGACAGGCTTGTCCCTTTCTCCTGCCCAGTCCAGTGCTCGCTCTCTGGTTTGGAAGCATGCCTTTTGGCGGTTTCTTCCCCCAGTAGAAGCAGCGCTGCACTCTGTCTCTCTTCCTACAAGGAGGGGGAGAGCATGGAGACTAGCAAGCCCATGGACTCCTCCCAGCCTGTGCTGTATAAGAAGCCCCTGGATTGGCCAGACGAGAAGCAGAAGCAGCGTCCAGCTAGTAAGCTGGATGAACGCTTTTCTGCACCCTACAGCACTACCTCTATGCCAGGGTCTGCCTTTTCCTGAGGTGTTCAGATCCTGGGACTGCCCATATGTGGCCCGCCTCTTCACCCCACATGTCTCGCTGTATGTGTGCTCTAGGCATTCCATCCTCCGTTCGAGGAAGTCAGAGCAGTTTGTCTGCTATGGTCCCTATAAAAAGGGGCTACCTGCAGCAGACTGGTAGGTAGGATTGTGAATGCTATTTCCTCATCATATGAGTCCTCTAGTCTCCCGACTCCTTTTAGGGTCAAGGGTTAGGGTTAGGGTGGCCTGGTCCTCTGGAGTCCCGCTCCAGGACATTTGCAATGCTGCAGGCTGGTCCCCCCGCTGACCTCCGTCAGGTTCTATAACCTTGATCTTAGAGCCACTCCCAGGTTCTCTGTCCTGCACTCTGGCTGTGCTCTTACACACTAGGCAGGGACTGGTCAGTGTGGCATGATTAGACTCTCGTTCCCAAAGCGACGCAGCTCGAGTTCCTGAAAGGAAACGTCTCTACGTTACGTACGCAACCCTAGTTTCCTAAGGGGACCAGATGCTGCATTTCCAAGCCACACTCCCTGTATCCCTGCTGCACTTACATCTCCTTTCAGAAGCTAGCGTCAGTTCCACCACAAGCGCTTTTTGTAGCTTTCTGGTCGTGACGTCACCCAGCTGGTGACGTCGTGTCTTACCGTTGGCCAGATTACACACTTGATTCAGAGCCTGGACAATGCGGATGCGTTCCCAAAGCGTTGCGATGCAGTGTCTCATTCCCTCAAGGAACTAGGGTTACATACGTAACCTAGAGATGTTCTCCATACCAAGACTATATCTGTTTTTCACAATTTTTGTAAATATATTATAATTAAAACCAGCACCTTTGTTCTGAAGATTAGACTGTTAAACAATAGATCACATGGATCTAAAAAAAAATGTATTGATCTGGCGTTTAGTGTACTGAGTTTAAAAGAAACATTGATTAAATAAAGCAAATATGTAATAATAAATTAGGCTAATCCTCCCAGATAATCATCAACATCACCTGTCTAAATATTAGAGAAGTTATTTATAATAATGTTCTTAAGTGTCACGAGAAAACAAGAAGCCAAAAGAAGTTCCTTCCTCTCATTTTAAAAGTGTCTTAGTTTAATCAATCTTGTAGCATTATGGACCTGGATTTGATCACTGTCTTACCCCAAAAACCTTACCAGTGACAAGATATTTACAAATAAAATTCTGCTACACTTCAGCTTATAAAAAGAAAAAGTAAAAAGAAAGTACACCCTCTTTAAATTCTATAGTATATGATCAGGATATATAAAAAAAAATCATCTGCACCTTATTAAGTCTTAGAAGTAGGTAAATACAACCTCAGTTGAACAACAGCATATTACACATATGACATATTACACAGTGAATTTTACAAAAATAGAGCTAAAATTGTAAATACATGTCTGCAAAACAACATACATCTTATGAACCAATAGCCTGTAGAACCATCAGCAGCTAAAACTTGAAAAAATCATTTTCTGTACTAGTTTATCAGCCTCTCGCATCGTTGTGAAAGAGTTTTGACTCACTCTTCTTTACAACATTGTTTGGTTTGTGGGCATTTGTTTATTCACAGCTCAATTGGTTTCTCCATGTTGGCTTTAGAAGCAAAAGTCATATTTCTTTTGGGGTTCACAACATAATCAAAATACACAACTTTCCAGAATAACAGGTCAGAACGATAAGGATTATATCATCATATATTATTTTATTAAGTTTGTGTTCTAAATAGGTGAAATAGGTGTGCTAAACATAGGTTTCTAAAGTACAATGTTAGGTACAGTGGTTACAATACTGAAAACAGCAAATGTAATTGATATTAACTTTGCCTTTTGATGTTAATACAAGAAGTAAAATAATTAAACCTGAACAGTCCAAAATATTAGTGTTTTGATATGAAAATATTTGAGTATTCAAATTAAATAATGTTTTTGTATATGTAAATTAATAATCAACAGCATTAAGTGTTAAAACAAAACAAAATAAACAAAGACAATAAGCAGATGAATTCTGAAAATGAGAGGACCAAGTTGTAAAAGGTGTGAAATAGTGTCAGACAGCTGATTTGTGTTTGCCAAAGGCAATTTTCTTTGTGGTGTCACTTATAAACATGGCAAACGTTGGGGCTTCTTATGTCACTCAATGATATTTGTTCTCTTACAAGGAGTTAAAGGTTCCATGGAAGCTGGAGGGAATGTTAACAGAAACCTTAGCCCTTCCCACTTCCTCAAATGTCTTAGCATCAAGAACCAGCAGGAAAGTACCTTTATCCTATACCCAACACACAAAATAGACAATTACATAAAAAGTAACCAAAAAAAATGCAAAAAGTTTCATAGAACATCTTTTTAAAGTTTAATGTGTCTGTTTTTATACAGTAAAACCTCATATAGTCATACAGTACCTCCATGGGTGTAAGAACAACAGATAGGATGACTCCATCATCCTCTTCCTCTGCATTAGGTGAGGGGACAAACACAGGCTCAGATGGATAAAGGCCAGGCTGATGCCATGCCTAACCATTGAAAAGAAAGAAAAAAAAGACATACGAAAAATGGCAGTACATTTGCATTTTTGAAATACAATCATTTGTATTTGTAAACATATGGTATTAACATATGTAATGTTAATAACATATGTTAATTCCAATTAAATTCTGTTAAAATGTATTTTGTTTTATATACATTCAAACTTTTTAAAAAATCCATTGTAAAAAATCGATGAAAACACATTCATGTGGAAAAAAGAGCATACTCTTTGAATTTTATAGTTTTATATATCAAGACATAATAAATGGCAAACGTTTTGCTGTGCATTATGGTCAAACATCTCCACTTTGGTCTCATCTGTCTGAAAGATGTTCCAGAAGTCTGACAGTTTGTTCAGATGCAACTTTACATACCTAAGCCATGCTGCCATGTTATTTTTAGAAAAAAGATGCTTTCTCCTGGCAACAACTTGTAATTGTACTCTCATTAATTTTCACATTAAACATGCTAACTAATGCCAGTAAAAAAAAATTCTGAGCAATGCAATGTCTGAACTTGAGATGAATTTGCTGGGACATCCATTCTTGGACAGACTGGCAACCGTCTTGGTTGTTTTCCTATTGTGATTAATCTTCCCCACTGTAGAATGTTGAGCTTTGAATTGTGGAAATGGCCTTTCCAGATTAATTGGGAGCAGAATTAGCCTCTCTTTGATCATTGCTGGCATCATTCCTCCTTTGCTTTGTGTAAGATACACCTAAATGCTCTAGACCAACAAACCTTTTAAACTTTCATAGTGATGATCACACTGATCAGTGAATCAAGGGCAGTAAGGGTGTACTTAGTTTTTTAGACATGGCTTCAACATTTTGGCTTTATTTTTTAAATAAATAATGAGACTGTATTACATGTTGTGTTGTATTTAGCTAATTTAAGACCTGAAAATGATCAGATGACTTGTATTATGTCCTGATAATTAAAACCATAGAACTCATATATGGTGTACTTTCTGTTTCACACTACTGTATAATGTTGCATCCATTTCGTATACCACTATAATCTTAAAATATTCTTTATCACTTGTGAATATTTTATAATATGAACATAGTCACAGCTCTAATTTCATCAGATTAACCTAAGAAACCTTCTGAATTACATCAGTGTATAATCTTACTTTTAACTTTTTGCTCTCCAGGTCCATCTTGATCAGCGAATCTCCCACCAGGTGGCCAAAACCACATCCATAGAAATAGCGGTAGGGTTTGGTGTTACACCTGTCATAGTGAATGTGAGGAAATTCAAATCCCCCATAATCCAGCAGTTCTTTGTCATGCAGATCTTCCGACATGCAGAATACCTAGTAGATAATTATAAAACAGACATCAGAATATTGAAAAATAATAAACATGTGTGAACAAATGTGTGGCAGTATTGAAAATCAGTTGCTGTGAAGGGGAGACACAGAGAATAAGTAGTCAACAATTAGACATGTTACACCATTTTAAAGATTATAATGAGGTGTATTTATTGGATGTTTGTGTTGTAGTGTTTTTTGTCCCACATTACTGAGGAAACTAATCAGAGCCCTATCCATTTGCTTGAACCACAGAAATCTTAGACAGCAGGTCAACTCTATTATATTCTGCCTACCAGCTGCCAGTAGACATGGACAATTCATCTACATATCTTCTGTAGAAGACCAACTCCTCCCACATATGAACTACAGTGACACAGTTAGAATCACTTTGATCATTTTGACTTTTGATTTTTACAGTTTGATTTGCTGAGTACATTTAACACTATCTAACCTTAGCAGATGATAAGAACACAGGTGATGTCTTTTAGTAAAACTCAGATCTCTTTTTTTCAAGTTTTCTGAAGATGTTGAGTTTGTTGGGTGGATCAACAATTTAATGGACTTGCATGGGAACAGCCATCTGCTCCTTAATTAAGCCAAAGGAAACAATTAATTAAAACAAAGGAGATGTGATAGACTATAAGAACAAGATCACAGCTAGCTCCATTATCATCATTGATCAAGATGTTGAGCTAAATAACAAATACCACAGTGTCCATTCTCACAACAACCTGGACTGGAAGGTCCAGAGGAACCCAGAGGTTATGTACATTGTGGTTTCTAAGGAATTTCAGTTTCTATCATTTACAGCAGGATGTTAGAGATCATCTACCAGTCTGAGCTAGCTAGTGGTTATCTGTGCAGCATTATGTTAAGGAGGACAGATCAGAATTGTAGATAAAAATAAATGATCAAAAAGGCTGATTTGGTTTTGGGCAGCTCTCTGGATGGGTTTGGGGTGGTGGTGGTGAAATATAGGATGACTATCTGTCTGTCTGTCTGTCTGTCTGTCTGTCTGTCTGTCTGTCTGTCTGTCTGTCTGTCTGTCTGTCTGTCTAGATTTTCTGCATTTAGATTAAAACACTGGACCATCTTTAGGACTATATTTCTGTTAGCTTGCCATTTACAGCATGTAGACAAGTGATTACATGGCAACCCATGTAAGTTGGTGATGCGTCACAAAGACCAAGAAATTAGTGTGTGGTTACTCAATGTGTGTGGTTCTTAATAAAGTGTATTTCTAGGCTAATAGTGTCCATTAACAGACTGATCACAATAAAAATGTGTCTTTTTTTTTAGTAGTGATTCAGTTCTAGCTGAGATAACACTGACTAATAGGTACATAAGGAACTAATGAGATAATTTGGCCCCGAGTAAATGTACAACAGGTTTTGCTGGAAAAATGGCAAGGTGGCCGCCGACCCGGAAGCATACAACCACAAACCAAGGCAAAGCCGCTTCTGTTTAGAAAGACACAAACATCCCTGAGCTGGGGCAAGAGAGAGGACAAAGAGAATGCCTTGGAGGTTGGGAAAAGCTAGATAAAGCATGGAGCATGTCTCCTGGTGGCTTTTACCGCGGCGGGGCTTGGGAGCGGCATCCTCGGCATGACAGGCAGACTGGGAGACATTCTGTGTAATGCAGCAGGATGCTTTTGCAGCAGGGCTGACTGGCTGGAAAGTGTGCATGGCTGAGCGGATAGACTGGGGGCGCCCTTGGGGAAGGTCTGGAGTCAAGCAGAGCCCTCGGTGGATGTCTGGATCCGAGCGGCGCCCTCATTTTTTTGGCCAGATTATTCTGTCAGTGGGTGAGACTGAGAGGAGGACCCTAATGCAGGAAACAATAGGGGTACGGAAAATCTTTAATGGAGAGTCTTTAATGGAAGACTAAGAGCCGCCCGATGCAAAACGGCAAGATGGCTATATATATATATATATATATATATATATATATATATATATATATATATATATATATATATACACACACACACACACACACACACACACACACACATATATATATATTTGTCTGTGTGTGTGTGTGTGTGTGTGTGTGTGTGTGTGTGTGTGTGTTATATCTTCTTTCTTTCAGCTTTGGGGTGGGGTCCCAACACCAAATCGTTCATATATACAGTATATATATATATATATATATATATATATATATATATATATATATATATATATATATATATATATATATATATAAAATATATATATATATTAAAACACACTTCAGCATACTATATAAAGTGAGTACCCATTACTGTATTTTCTGTACTTCTCTACTGCATAATGTACTGTACCTGTACTTTATTTTTTTTAATTAAGCATTGTAATTGCCGGTAATTTACATAAAGTATTGTTAAAATAGTCTAATAATTAAGTGTTATGGAGTGAAATAGTGTTATTTACTCATTGAAATCGATTTCGTATAGTGTTCTTTGGGTTTTTACTGGGTTGGAAGGGGCGTATCAAAAGGTCGCGAAAATTATCTTTACTAAGGCAGATGGCAGATGGCAGTAGCAGAGCTGTTCGGCCTTGTGTTGAGGTTCTGGTTCAGTGGAGTATCATTGGTAATGCTCAAAGGCAATACAAAGCGGCGAGGAAATGACATTGATATGCTGTTATAAACCTGAATAAAAAAAGATAAAAAAAAAAAATTTTAAAACACTGTAAATAAAGTTGAACACCAATGCAAAAAATAGGAAATTCAACATTACTAACTTCATCTAGTTCTTCTCCTGACTTGCGCAAGTTCTGAAGAAAATAGATTTTAAGGGCTTGCCCATCATCTGAGCAGCACATGTCCACAATTAGGAAGCCATTCTCCTCAAAAGCATTGATCTGGTGAAAGGTGGTTAAAGCCTTGGTGTGGTACTTCACAGAACTCACCTGTTACAAAAACCTGACTTACAAAAATGTAGCATTACAAATTAAAGTGACAAGTGTGATCACTACATTCTGCAATCAAAACTAGTTCCAAATGCACATTATTTTCTGACTGTAACAGTTGATGCTACACTAACACATTTTAATAACTGAATAAAAAATAAAACTTAAGAAAAAAACACACTCAAAATAGGATGTAACAAATCTCAAATATTTTACTTGAATACTGGATTTAATTGGTCAAAAAAGCTTATTGGTGTCACCTTTCCAGTATGTTTGTTTACAACATGGAAGACAGTCTCCTGTTTTGGATCCCAATAGATGCAGTCATCTATGCTTTTCCCTCTCATCCTAGATGTCAGTATCTTAAGCAGGTCTAACTTTATGGGCTGTTCAATGAACATCAGGTAGTTCTCCGACATGGCTAGGAAGAAAAACCATAATGTTACATGATATGATGAAAATACAGTACAAAGATTAAATGACAATGTACAGTACAGACCAAAAGTTTGGACACACCTTCTCATTCAAAGAGTTTTCTTTATTTTCATGACTATGAAAATTGGGCTATTTGACCAAGAAGGAGAGTGATGGGGTGTTGCGGCAGATGACCTGGTCTCCACAGTCACCGGACCTGAACCCAATCGAGATGGTTTAGGGGTGAGCTGGACCGCAGAGTGAAGGCAAAAGGGCCAACAAGTGCCAAGCATCTCTCGGGGAACTCCTTCAAGACTGTTGGGAGACCATTTCAGGTGACTACCTCTTGAAGCTCATCAAGAGAATGCCAAGAGTGTGCAAAGCAATAATCAAAGCAAAAGGTGGCTACTTTGAAGAACCTAGAATATGACATTTTTCAGTTGTTTCACACTTTTTTGTTATGTATATAATTCCATATATAATTCCACATGTGTTAATTCATAGTTTTGATGCCTTCAGTGTGAATCTACAATTTTCATAGTCATGAAAATAAAGAAAACTCTTTGAATGAGAAGGTGTGTCCAAACTTTTGGTCTGTACTGTATGTAAAGACTTGCAGTCATGTATTGCTGTTTTTAAGTATGAAATGTCCAGAGAATAACCATGGCCATTATTGCGTCTCTTTTCATCTCGTGGAGGATTTTAAAATCAATGATGATCTATATACTAACCATTTCCCATAAGTTGTGCTACATTTATATAGTTAGGAAGCATTAGTATTATATCTAGTAGTGGTTTTTTATAATATCTGACCTGCAACATCCACAGAAATATTAGAGGGACTGTGTCCCCTTTGACTTTCAAACTGGAGCCTGTAAATTTGAGGTTCCTTCTTAAATGAGTCACACATAGGAGAAAAAACTTAAGTCTAATGCAATCATAGAAAAAAAAAAAATTCAAACCACTGTAAAAAAATCCAGAAATAGAAAGTTAAACAGAAATGTTTAGGATACTTCAACATTATACACCAAAAATAATAAAAAATAAATAAAATAAAAATGTGGAGTGAAAAAATAAGCACAAGTTCAGTTGGCTATGCAACTGTATCATCTTTAGGTTACGTATATAACCATAGTTCCCTTTCAGGAACTCAAAGTCTCGTTCCCTCAGGGAACTAGGTTACATACGTAACCTAAAGAAGTTCCCTTTCAGGAACTCAAGCTGCGTCTAAATGCTTTGGGAATGTGCCCAAGTGTTTAATAATGTGGAATAATGTGTGTAATCAGTCAAAAATTGGATGCTGGCGTCATGACGAGGAAGTATAAAACGCACATGGAGTGAGGCGAGAGCCAGCTTCTGTTTGTTCACAAAGTGCTCTGTTTGTTTATGTTAAATTATCTGTCAACTGTTCATCATTCGTCAATTTTGACTGAGTACACACATTATTTCAGAGCATGAACACTCGGGCGTCTCGTTCCCTCAGGGAACTATATTACATACGTAATATAGAGATGTTCCCAGATGGAACGAGATGCTGCTTCAGAAATGCATTGGGAATGCTTCCACTTTGTCCATGCTCTGTGTATAATCAGTCCAATTGAAAGTGCGGCATCACCAGCGGGGTGACGTTACGACCAGAAAGCATAAAAGCACATGGAGTGAACCGAGCACTAGCTTCTGAAAGGGGAAGGAAATGCTGCAGTGATACAGGCAGTGTGGCATAGAGACGCAGTGTCTCATTCCCTTGGGGAACCATGGTTACATACACAACTTCCACTTCAAGAAATCAAGCTGCGTCAGAAACAAAATGTGTGTCCAATCAAGCCAGACTGACCAATCTCTGCCTAGTGTGGACACGCACAGCTAGGGCAAAGGACAGAGTGGACAGGAGTGGCACTGAGGTCGAGGCTATGGAACCTGACAAGGGTCAGTGGGGTGGACCAGCCCACAACATTGCAATTGTCCTAGAGGGAAACTCCAGAGGACAAGGCCTTAGAGGCAGCCACACTTCGAGTAGAGTGCGCTCTGACTCAAAAGGAGCAGGAAGACCAGATGACTCAAAAGAGGAGTAAATAGCATCCACAACCAATCTGCTGAGCATCTGCTTGGTCTGGGAAAAGGGCAATGGCAGACGAACAGCTGCTCCGACTTCCTCCACAGTTCTGTTCTGTGGACCTATATCATCAACAGTTTTTAAACTGTAAGGAAACTCGAAGGAACCTCGGTCAGAAGCTCAAAGGGAGGCTCAGAGGCTCGACAGGGCCTCGAAGACAATGGGCAAGTCCTATGAATGAACTCCAGGTCGTACTGAAGGCCTTAGCCGGGTGCAGCAGAAAAGAACGTGTCACCAACGGGTTCTTACCCAGTGACTGCCCTGCAAGGGGGACATGAAAGGCCGCAATGGCGGACACGTAAAACCTCAGGGTGGAAGGAGCCAACCCTTTGGCGAACTGTTTTTGAAGGAATTCCAGCACTGAACCGACTGGGCAGTTAATTGGATCTAGTAGTGTTGTTACACCATGCAGTGAACAGTTGCCACCTGGCAGTGTACGACGTCCTCGTGGAGAGAGCTCTGGATTGAAGAATTTTCTCTACCACTTCAGTGGAGAGGCCGGCGGCTAGGAGCTGTGCCCCCTCAGAGGCCACAGCCTCCACAGCATTGGGTGGGGGTGTATTATTGCATTGTCTGAGATTGAAGATCCCTCCTGAGAGGAAACTTTAGAGAGGGTGTTCGAGAAGGGCTACCAGGTCCACCACCATGGGGCCACCTGGAGGAGATGGACTCCATCCTGGCAAACTCTCTCCAGAACTCCCGGGAGCAGCGTAAAGGGGGAAAGGCATACAATACCATGGGATCCAGCCCTAGAGGAAAAACCAGAGGGGGCAGTGCGATGTCTCTTGAGTCGCAAACAGGTCTACCTGAGCTCTGTGAAATTATTCCCAGATTTTAGAGCTTTAAAGTTGCAGTGTAATGATTTGCGGACATGATTAGATAGTAAAAAAAGTTAAAATGAGTTAGTCGACAAGTCAAAATGCTTCTATGTTATTAGTGAGTTGCATTAGAATGGGTCTGCATTAGACCCATTCTGTTTTCTCTAACTTTACACTACCTACTGCTTCAGAGATAATGGGTCTGATAGGTAAATCTAAATCTTCAACTTGTCAGTTAGACCCTCTACCAACCCCCTTAGTGAAAGCTTGTTTACCAGCTCTTTTGCCGTTGATTACAAAAATTGTTCATGCTTCACTTAGTTCTGGTCTTGTATCTCCATCTCTTAAATCTGCTATTATTACACCCATACTTAAGAAACCAGGAGGTGACCCATCAAATTTTGACAATTTCCGTCCAATTTCAAATTTACCATTCATCTCCAAGGTAGTGGAAAAGTGTATTGCAATTCAAATTCATGAACATCTCTCCAATAATAACTTGTATGAACAATTCCAATCTGGTTTTCGTCCCCACCACAGCACTGAGACTGCTCTTGTCAAAATAACCAATGATTTGCTGTTGGCAGCCGACTCTGGGCTTTTAACTATACTTGTCCTCCTTGACTTGAGCGCTGCCTTTGATACTGTCTCACATAAGATACTTCTTGACAGGTTAGCTTCCATTGGTATTACTGGCACTGCTCTGTCTTGGTTTATGTCATATTTATCTGGACGCAGTCAGCGTATTCAATTAAAAGGTTTTAGTTCAAGATTATCAACAATCACCACTGGTGTACCCCAGGGCTCTGTTTTGGGCCCGCTTCTTTTTATTATATATATGCTCCCTCTTGGTTACATTTTAAGGAAATATGGTGTTAATTTTCACTGCTATGCGGATGACACCCAACTCTACCTGTCTGCCAAACCCACCGGTTCTTTTCCTCCACCATCCTTAACAAGCTGTCTATCTGAAATTAAAGACTGGCTTTCAGCGAACTTCTTGAAGGTAAATGGCAACAAAACTGAGGCTTTGCTGGTTGGCACTAAATCTGTTATGTCTAAACCTAACTGTTTCTCTCTCACCATTGATAATACCACAATCTGTCCTTCCTCTCAGGTTAAAAGCTTGGGTGTCATCATGGATAGTACACTATCTTTTGAAGCACAAATTAATAATATCACGCGGACTGCATACTTTAATTTGCGGAATATTAACCGTCTTCGTCCCTTTCTTTCAAATAATAATACTGCTGTTCTTATTCACGCACTAGTCACTTCACGTATAGACTACTGCAATGCACTTCTCACAGGTATTCCTTCCAAATTGCTGAATAAACTTCAGATGGTTCAGAACTCCGCAGCCCGTGTTCTCTCTAGAACACCTTATACGGCTCACATCTCTCCGGTTCTTCAGCAATTACACTGGCTTCCAGTAAAGTATAGAGTAGAATTTAAAATCTTGCTACTCACTTATAAGGCACTTCATAATCTTGCACCACAATATCTTACTCAACTTCTTCATGTCTACACTCCTTCACGCGCACTTAGATCTTCATCTTCAATTTCTCTTGTGGCACCTTGGATTCGACTGACTACCATGGGTGCCAGATCTTTTAGTTATGCTGCCCCCGACTATGGAACTCTCTTCCCCTTGATGTTCGCAATAGCGAGTGCTTGTTGACCTTTAAAAAGCATCTTAAAACATATCTTTTTATACAGGCCTTTTTATAAAATGTTTTATTGAGATTTAAATGAATCTTACATGCATATGCTTTTCTGTTGTGTTGTTCTGTTTTATGCAATGACCTGTATATTGTCTGTAAGGTGACCTTGGGTGTTTTGAAAGGCGCCATGAAATAAAATGCATTATTATTATTATTATTTATTTGCCTGAAAACAAAGCTAGGAAAGAAGCTAAGAAAACTCACAAGCAAGAGAAGGTTGACATTTTGTAACTAAGCAAACAACATTAGCTTCATTAACAAACATTGTGAGGCGCACCCTTCTAGTGGGGAATAAAGAAATGAGATGTGGGGTGCAATGAATTGCAGGATTTACTTGTTTTTCGTGTTCATTAATCTTAATTTATGATTTTCTCTATTAAAATAAAGTTCATAAACTTGAAGCAACCGCATACAAACAATTAGGTCATTAATGCAAGTAAATTAAAACATCAGTTAATATGACGTAAAACAACTACACTTGTATTGTCTTTATATTGGCACTTGATATTTCAATAAATTAGACATTGTTAAACTTACAGGTGGGGCTGTGATAATCCACCCCAATTAAAGAAAAATTTTACCACTGGGCTAACTGAAGCTTATGACTGGGTTTAGTGATCAGGTTAAATTATAAACTTAACTGTAGGTAGCTGTGGTATATCAGGTGTGTCAATTTACCAAAACTGTGGTAGTAGGAAGGCTTATTTTTTTCGGCAGGAGAAATGGAACATAGCACCTTTGCCCCATGCAATGTTTCATCAGGGTCTTCTTTATTTGGAGGCACTCTGATAATGTTGTATAAAGTTCCTATCAAAGACATAGAATGTGTAGTTATCTCTTAGCTCAAATCTAATGCATATATATGTATGAAAAATTTCTGTTAGTATCTTACCTTTCATGCCATAGGAGTTGCCCATATTGTAGACTGTACCATCTGGGTCTACATGAGGGTGGGCTGTTGCACCATTAATAGCAATGAACTTGCTCCAGTCCACCTTTGCCATTATTGTGGAAGTACCGTAGGATTACATTACATTAAAAAGTAAACAGTTTTAAATCTTTCACAAATATATTATGGTCGAATAAAAATATGTATATGTTTTTTAAAAACTGATGGGGAAAATAACTGAAATGTTTTCTGTTTTATTGCCCTAAAGATACTGATCATTGTTTGAAGTTGTCCAAAGATTTCTGATTGTGGCAAAGCTCCAGACCCATGTATGTCTCAAGGACTGAGAGTAGTGCCTGGTTACTTTTGCAATGTAGCACTTGTACCGATGACAAAGAGTCTGAGTTGTCCCCAGAGATCCTTAGCTCTCTGGTAAGCAATGTATTGTCTCATATATTTCCTTTATGTGCAAATTGCACAACCTTGTCGATCCATGGTGCAACATTGAAAATGGTATTGAGTAATGAATAGTAATGAGGTTGTGGTTATGCATCCTATTATTATTCTACATTTTACTTATTATTAATCTTCTTCCACTTCTTTACCTTTTTCTTGCTATGTCTTTGGCAGCCCATATAAATACCAGGCAAAAAGTTGTCTAATGGACATTTTGCCCAAATTTAAGCCAAGTCCTGCAAACACTTTTGCCACCACTGGGTCAAATGTGGCTCTCATTTAGAAGTCATCAATAGTCATTTTTTTTAACCATGTGTTCATAATATAAAAGCTAATTTTGACAAGCAGTATTTTATTATTCATTTTACAAATTATCTCACCCAACAACAAATTTGGCATACATCATCTTCAGAACAATCAGAGCAAGTGAGACATACAGTATGTTATAAATAACTTTTAGAATACTTTACACAGTTTACCCAACAAATCTGACAATGAAGGTTCCACATCCATAATCAGTTACGATAACTTACTAAAATGCTTACATCTGCCATTATTGTTAGTCCTTTTGCAAATTTTGTCAAATCTTAAAAGTAATTGTGATATTCGCAACCATTTTGATGTTAAATGATTGGTAAATCATTTTTCTATCGTAATTTTATACAAATATATATAAATTGCATATGTTTAATGTTACATACCTTCTCTTTTGTTTCTAGAGTGTCTGGATCAATTTTGTGCATAAAGTTTGTTTCTGTGCTGACATAGTAGTCACCTTTGTATTTGACGAAGTTCACATTAGCATTGTCTGTGGGCTCTGTAAAGAGATGAACATTGGCCAGTTAGTTGAATTGGTGGATTTGTTCTTTGGGTCAATGCTGTTGCATGTTATTAAAGGGAAAAAATAAAAATCAGATAACAGATGTTTATTGCATTCAAAAATAGGAATAGAAAAATTATGATGTTTAAACTGTATTACTAATGCAAACAGTAATGTGAAGTAAATTATATTCTTAAACAGTGTGCAAATGTTAGAACCAAATATATGTCTATAGTTTGTGCACTAAAGTATTTGGTTTGAGGAATGATGGAGGAAATACCTCAACTAATTTGTCGTTTCTCTGTGTCTATATGTGGGTTAAGTAAGAACGTTCGTCCTTCAGTCGAAACTTTGTCATTCTTGGAATTACCATCTTTACCATCTGGGCTTTCTTGGTGATGGAGCTGGTGCCGAGTGACCAGGTGAGGTTATCCACCAGATGAACACCAAGGAATTTGGTGCTCTTGATGATCTCCACTGAGGAGCCATCGATGATCAGTGGAAAATGGATGCTCTGTGCTCTCCTGAAGTCCACAACCATCTCTTTGGTTTTGTCAATGTTCAGAAACAGGTTGTTGGCTCCACACCAGGCTGTTAAATGGTGCATCTCCTCTCTGTAAGCTGACTCGTCATTCTTGCTGATGAGACCCACCATGGTCATGTCATCGGCAAACTTGATGATGTGGTTCGAGCTGTGCATTGCTACACAGTCGTGAGTCAGCAGAGTGAACAGCAGAGGGCTGAGCACACAGCCCTGAGGGGCCCCAGTGATCAGTGTGGTGGTGCTGGAGATGCTGTTCCCGATCCGGACTGACTGAGGTCTCCCAGTCAGGAAGTCCAGGATCCAGTTGCAGAGGGAGGTGTTCATGCCCAGTAGGCTAAACTTTTCAATCAGGTGCTGAGGGATGATTGTGTTGAATGCTGAGCTGAAGTCAATGAACAGCATTCATACATATGAGTGCTTGTTTTCCAGGTGGGTGAGGTCCAAATGGAGGGTCGTGGAGATGACATCGTCCGTGGAGCGGTTTGGACGATACGCAAACTGGAGGGGGGTCCAGGGAGGGTCTAAATGAGATCATCTGAGCATCCAAGATACATATTCACCCATCTTACAAATATAAAACATGGGTGAACAAGTAGGAGGATGGACAAGTAACATCAACAAAAACATCAATACCACTGGTACCATATTGTACAACTTAATGTCTGTTGTAAGAAAAAATTATGAGGACAACGAAGATCGTAATGAAGAAGTTTATAACAGCGTAGCAGTGACAAAATACATGAAGCACTTTGGGTTCATCGGAGTCAGAAAGAACCCGGAACAAACTCTGCCCAGATATTTTATATTGTTCTTCCCTTTGAAGTATAGACCGGAGTTATCCTTTAAATGTAAATTAGATATAGGATATGCGTGAGGAAAAGGCTGGGGAAGACCATTCTCGGGGCGGAGGTCAGCAGGTGGTAATCACCGGTATTCACACCTTTGCCCCCCCCCTCCCAGATACCCTGTGGTTAGAAATAGTCCCCTGGGGGCTTGCTGCTTCTCCTAGACTGCTATGATTCTGATTAAATCTAATGAAATTCTTCATTAGATTACGTAACTACTTTTTTATCAATTTGGAGCCGTTTTGCGTATGAGCTGGATTTGATATAGAGTGGGGTGGAATCTGGATTGAGGCAGACTGTAATTCTTACACTGTGGATATGGAGGAAGGAGACAGGCACAATGTTTTTTAGCACCCTTGTGTGTGTGTCTTGCAAAACTGTGAGAGCCACTCTCTTTTGCATTATGGCATTTACTGCTCACATTCTTTTTGTCTAAATCCAGCATCGGCCCTTTACCACATAATCACACTGCTCAAGGTGTGAACTGACATTCACAAAATGCTGCACACCACATACCTGTAAACATCTCTGCACGTCCCTGGCCAATAGAAATTTGGTGTTAGTTTTTGTATCCTTGCCCAAATGTAATTATGATGAGAATAAAAGGTTCCCCGAATACTTTTTTATGCTGAAGGTCAATTACTTTAACTTGGTTGAATGCATGCCTTAGGGTCTTGTACAATGTCTGCTCCAAAGGGAAATTTTTTAGTAAAAAGGTAAAGGTACAATCTGTGCCCCCTCCAAAGCTCAACTCCAGAGAGTTTAATCTGTTTAATCTAGATTGTTGGGTCATGCTAAACAGCTGTTCACAAACAGTGTGTCCATACAGGGAGAACAATCCCTGACCTGGGATTAATAAGAACTAAATTACAAAATTAGAAAATCTTTACATTTGTAAGTAAACTCTACTTACTCATCTCAAAATGGGATAGAAAGCGTTGAAAGATATTTTTGCATGGGTCAGGGAAAGCAAGCGTGCCAAACTCAGACATCACAATTCGATTCATCTCATTGTTCTGCTTGTAAGCGTCACTGCGTAGGAAGCGGCTCCAGTAGGTGACCTGACCATCATTAATATGAAAGCAGTGCATCAAGGCCATTCCATCAAACCAGTGGTTGAAGCTAAGAAGAGAGAGAAAATAGTCATAAACTGACTATTGTAGTAATGTAATACATTGTAGTCAGGATTAAATCAAATACAATAACTGGTAAAATGGTCAGCAATAAACTGGCGCATGTGTATGGTGTATGCAATATTTCTTACAACTAGACTCATAGTACATAATAATAGTGCAAAATTATTCAGTTTTGGTTTGCTATTGCTAAAACAATTGATTAACCAGATACTGTTCTTGTTTATCTTTACTTACTGTTGATTTCCAAACTCAAATTTTCCAGGGCCATTGCGAAGAAGATTTCCATGGATCCATGTAGGTAGTGTGCCTTTTATGGTGGTAGGGATGGGATCTTGAGTCTCCTCCACACTCTGCACTAGTTGGACAATGTTTTGCAGCCCATGCCTCTTCTTGGAGGTATTTTTTGGCTCATTGTTTATAACTAAAAAAGGATGAAGCCTGATATAGTAAATTGTCAATGAAAATACCAGAATCCTTTCTGAATGAATGAAAAACTCAAATCCAAACACCACCAAGCTGCCACTTTTTTTTTTAAATGAATACTATTTTTCAGTGAACTTTTCCCAACTAATACAGAGAATGCCTGTATTAATATACACATTTTTTGAAAGACTCCAGTAAAAGTTGAAGTACTGACTACACCTTTTTACTCAAGTTAAAGTAAAGAGGTTTGGGCTCTGACATGTATTTAAATAAAAAGTAGCCATTACTACTACCTGTTTTAGTGTCATGCTGGTAACTGAACCTCACATTATATCAATGTATTAATACACAAACTAAATGTATCCAGGCTGAACAACCGCCATATAGAATACAAGCAGAGAAAAGATTACGACAACATAAAAAAGATATATATAATATTTCTAAAAGTATTGGCCACCAATATAGCAGAAAAGGTCAGGTGTCCCAATACTTTTGTACTTTTCGAATGACAAATTTAAGGTGAGTTATCCTGTGCATTTTTTTAAGTTCAGACAGGAAGTTTATAATTTATACTTCACCTGTATAGCAGTTATACAACATATAGAAACTATCTAACTAAACCTCAGATTTCAAATGACAGCTACATACTACAGAAATTAAGAAAATTAAGAACATCCTTATTTAAAAAAATAGCAACACGTAGCAGCATCCCTTATATAAAAGACTGTACTGTAAAGTACTAATAGCAGAAAAATCTACTTAAGTACATTAACGAAGTATTTGTACTTGGTTACTTCCCACCTCTGTCCTCACTACAAATGTACAGATGTTAGTGTCAGTGAGCTGTACTGCTACATTAGACTAGTATTTTACATGACCATGGTCGAGATCTATCATTGAGTACTGGTGGCAGGGTTCCAGTAATTCATGCTCTTGGACAGGTGGTCTTCAGCAAACTGTTTGCAGGCTTTCTTATGAGCCAGCTTTAGAGGAGGCTTCCTTCTGGGATGATTTCCATACAAACTGACCTTCTGCTTCTACAACCTCAAAAGCTATGCTGTCAGCACTCATGTGTCTGGTTTTAAAGCCAGATTCTGTACCTGATGCACAGCACGAGGACTCAATTTCTGTGATCAACACTCACAGTTCTCTTTTGGAACCTAACTATCAGCAAGTTGCGGATTATCTTAATATTTGCAGGAATCCGCAATGCGACCGCATGTTCAGGAACATTAGAAATAACATTTTAAACTATGTTGTCACTAACAAATTACATAAAAATTTTTAAAACACTTGTATTATTAATTTTAAATGATAAATAAAGCATTTATGACCATTATTTCACATTTTCTGTTCAAAATTCCAATATAAACATATTCATTTTCTATATTCCAAAACTGCGGTGAAACATCTAAACTGTGAGCATCATTATCATCTCTCTCTCTTTCTCTCTCTAGAGATGATACTGTATGACCAAAGCTGAAGAGTCACTAATTTCACAAAAGAGTGATGGAGCACAGTGGAGATGACAACAATCTTACCATTGGGATGAGGCTTCACATGTGGCATGGTGAAAAATGTTGCTTTCCTGTTGCCAGAATGTACAATGTGAATTTGGGTATAAATAGCTGTAGAGGGAAAGACAGATGAAGTGAAGAAGAGAAATAATGGCCCTATATATAAAAGACTCCGCCCCAGTTGAATTATCCTAGCCGCTTTCTCCGCCATGAGTCTTTCCTTTATTTATTAGTTTTATGTATGTCTGTTACCTCTAAATAGCAAAAGTAACTACTTATTTTATACAAATTAATCAGCATAGCATTTAGCTGAAGTTAATTAGGAAATATGTGCACATGCTCTATTAAATATTTTATATTTGATAGATTTTTCTATAATGCCTGGTCTGCAAAACAGACTACAGTAGGACTACACAACTGGCTGACCTTTAAACCATCAGATGATACTACAGAACATGATTTTTTTGATAACATATTTTATGCATCCACAAAGAGGGTACATCTATATATATATATATATATATATATATATATATATATATATATATATATATATATATATATATATATATATATATATTTATATGCAAATAGTGGTCTCTAGATTGTACCAAAAAAGATAGACACCTAATAGAAAGAGCGATCAGTGTATTTTGATTGCATTTGCAGTAATATCTAAAAAGCAAATGTGAAAAAAGAATAGAAATGAAATCAGTACTGATAAGAAATTTAATTAACTCAGCATTATTGCTAAATTTGCAACTGTTGAGAGAGTTTGTGATTGTGATTACATTTTAAGATGATCAAAGCATTTGAATGAATGAACAACAAAACAAGACTGACAATGACTTAAGTGGGGTCAGAAATCACAGGCAATCATGGAGATGGAAAATTGGCAAATATTTTGACTGCCCATAAGGAGTAAGAAAGTGTTAGTCTTGCAAAAAACAAGATTAAAAATGGCAAAGCAGCAGCCAGAAAAGCAAATCTTACAGCAAATTATGGTCATTAAATTGCTGTATGTCCACATTCTGTTCTAAAATCAACATGACCTTTACTGGTAACTTGAGTTGTATTGAGGTGAGGCTTCTTTTTTGCAGCATAGCACATGGTCTTTAAACAGGTCAATTCAATTAATAACAATTCAAAGGCTTTGGAATGAACAAGCGGGCAAAAATGACCGTCTGCAGGCTATATTAAGTCATCACTCAGGTCCCCTTTTAGGAACTCGGGCTGCATCGCAAAGCTTTGGGAACACTTCCCCACTCTGAAACACGTGTGTAATTCGGCCAACAGAGAGATGCGACGCCACCTGTGGGGAGGATTAATAACTTCTTATGCTCCTTAGAAGCAATACTCACATTTCTTTTAGGGTTCACAACAATCATAATACACACATTTCCAGAAGAACTAGTTCTATCATTATAAATTATTTTATTAAGCTTGCGTTCTAAAATACAATTTTGTAATAGGTGTGCTGAACATTTAGGTTTCTAAAGCACAATGTTTGGTACAGTGGTTACAATACTGAAAACAGCATATGTAATTGATTTTAAGTGTGACTTTTTATGTTTCCAAAAGCTACAATCTAGGAAGCATTGTTTCTTAGTTGTTAATACAAGAAGTAAAACAATTAAACTTGAACAGTCCTAAATATTGGTGTTTTGATATAAAAATATTTGAGTGTCTCCAAATGCAATGTCTATTGTATATGTAAATGAATAATTAACAGCAAGTGTTAAAACAAAAACGTAAAAAACAAAGACATTAAGCAGATTAATTCTAAAAAAGGAAGGACCAAGTTGTGAAAGTTGTGAAACTTATCACTTTGTGATGTCACTTATAAACATGGCAAACGCTGGGGCTTCTTATGTCACTTGATTATATTTGTTCTTTTACAAGGAGTTAAAGGTTCCATGGAAGCCGGAGGGAACGTTAACAGGAACTTTAGCCCTTCCCACTTCCTCAAATGTCTTAGCATCCAGAACCAGCAGGAAAGTACCTTTATCCTAAACCCAACACACAAAATAGACATTTACATAAAAAGAGTAAAAAAAACAAACAAACAAAAAGCACTGCAGAAAGTTTCATAGAACATCTTTGAATGTTAAATGTGTCTATGTTTTTATATATGTTTTAATTTGCAGAGTCTTACAGTACCTCAGTAGGTGTGAGAACAACAGACAGGATGACTCCATCATCCTCTTCCTCTGCATTAGGTGAGGGGACAAACACAGGCTCAGATGGATAAAAGCCTGGCTGATGCCATGCCTAACCATTAAAAAAAATTTTTTTTTTTAATTTGTATTTGTAAACTCATACAAATTACATATGGTGTATGTACATATGTAATTTATCTTTAAATATATGCTGTTTTAGTACATGCATGTGAAAAATAAAGTAGCTTTAACTGAACAACACATGGCATATTACACTGTCATCATTGTGTTCACAAAAAGCCAAACTGGAGAATCCATGTCTGCAAAAAAAAAGTACAAAATATGATTCAATACCAGTTGTAGAACCAACTTTAGCAGCTAAAACTTGAAGTAATTATGTTGTGTATTACTTTATTAGTCTTTCATTTTGTCAGGCCGGAAAAACACAGGCGGAAAATGAAGTAGCAGAGAAGAGCAGTAAAAAGCAATAACAGTACCGGGAAGGGATTATGATCCGGAATGTATCGGTAGATAGGGGGAGTTGGTGTCGTACCGGGAATGTCTACAGAATCCTTAAAGTCCTTGAGAAAGGACTTTAGTTTAGCAAATCCATAGGACGCCAGGGAATGGTGAAGTCCACACAGTCCGATTGAACAGATAATTCCACGAACAGATAGTCCGATAGAACAGATCAACTTCTTGCAGGCAGCGTGTTAAAGAGAGGCAAGGCTGGTCGTTTTTTGACACATTTACATCTGTGGCATTTTGCAGACGCCCTTGTACAGAGCGACGTACAAATGTGCTTTGAGTCTCTAGCTATGAATAAATCTAAACTGATACGCTAGATTACAAGCTTAAAATAAATCAGACTACAACTCTTGATTTTAACAAAGCAAACTTGTAGATTGCTAATTTAAGTGTTTCAGGAAGAGGTAGGTCTTCAAACATCGCTTAAAGATAGCAGGGACTCTAGGGGAAGTTTATTTCACCACCTTGGTGCCAGAACAGAGAAGAGTCTTTAGGTATACTTACTTCTTATTCTGAGAGAAGGTGGTAGCAGTCGAGCAGTGCTGGAGGATCTCAGACGTGGTGCAGTGCAAGGTGTGATGAAGATTCTATGTGTTAAGATGGTGCTGGTCCATTTTTGGATTTGTAGGCAATCATCAGTGTTTTAAATCTGATATATGCAGCTACTTGAAGCCAGTGAAGGGAGCGCATTTTGGATCATTTGCAGTGGACAAATAGCATTCAAAGGAAGACCTACCAGCAGAGAGTTGCATTAGTTCAGTCTCGAAATAGGACAGAAATAGTCTAATCATTTAGATGTTGTAGAGAAGAAATTGACAAGAACAAACCACATTAGCATGTGGGGAGAAGGACAGTTTATTGTCCATAGTTACCCCAAGGTTGCAAAACGTGGCTGAAGGGGAGAACAGAGAGTCATGAAGAGTTATTCGGAGATCTTGACCTGGAGCTGAATCACCTGGGATGACCAACAGTTCTGTTTTGCTGGAGTTCAGTTTGAATTCATGAGCACGCATCAATAAAGATATGTCTGTCAAGCATGCCGAGATCCAAGCGGAAGCTGTGGTATCTGAGGGAGGGTAGGAAAAGATGAGTCGAATGTCATCAGCATAGCGGTGGTAAAAAAAACCATGAGAGGATATGACTTTACCAATAGAGTGGGTATAGAGGGAGAAAAGGAGGGGACCAAGTACCTTTCACATTATTGTGGAGAAACTGTACCTCACTCTTTTTTACATTGTCGCTTTAGTTCAATGAGATTCCCTTTCAAGAACTAGAGCTGCATCAACAATGCTTTGGGGACGCTTTTGCGTTGTACACACTCAGAATCATGTGTCTAATCTGTCCAATGGAAAGTGTGGCATCACTGGCAGGGTGACGTCTTGACCAGGAAGCTGTAAAACGTGCATGAAGTGAAGCCGGAGCTAGCTTTTGTTTGTTCATGAAGCGCTCTATGTGCATGTGTATATTGTCTGTCCATATTGCCGAAAGTAGAGGAGCTTATGGAGGTTGTGACTCGTGCCGTTGCCAAGCTCGATCAGCCGGCTGATGAGCAGAAAGGTGGCTTTCTGCCACCTACATCACAACCTGACCTGCACCGAGGTGTCCAGGGCCTGGGCAAAGCTGTATTCAGCCCGCCATTTTAGTCCCAAATCCACGTTGTATTCCAATGTTATAAGAAAAGCATGGTTATGGATCGGTGCCCCGGGTTGAAGAGATGCATTGTCCCGTAACACGTCGGCACTGGTGTGTAAGGCTTCTGCCTCAGCAGGTCAAGCCACTGCATGTCCGCACACCATGGCAGCATTACAGGCATATCAGGCTGACCTGCTGCGGGAGAAAGACGTGGGAGGCATTTTGAGCGTCCTGGAGGACCAGGAGCTCCGCCATATGGGGATTTAGCTCTCAAGGCAACTAAAGAGACCGCTATAGCCATTGGCCCATCTATGGCAGCCCTAGCCTCCACGTAGAGGCAACTATGGTTCACCTTATTGAATTTTACAGATAAAGACATGGCCGTGCTGCTGGACGCCGATCTAGTGCAGACTGGTCTATTCAGCAACTCCGTAAACATAGTAGTCATTGAGTTCCAGGAGGCCAAGAAACAGTTTCGGTGGTTCTCTCACATGTCGCTCTCATTGGGGGTTGCTCGGCAGGCGCAGCACCAGGAACAACCCAGTACCTGAGATGTTACTGAGATGGCAGATCTGAGGACTGTCATTTATAATAAGAGGGCTTTGGCCAAGAAGTCCTGAGACGGGATGTTCTGGGGACTTTGCCGGGAAAGGGCATGGTGCACCTCATTACACAGTGACCGCCCCACTCCAGCACCTCCAGGGACCTGGTCCATCAACCCTGCCACAACTCTGCCCCTGAAACAGTGATTCAGAGCATGGCCAGCTCCAGCGAGCATCCACCTTGCCCAGTATCGTAGCGGAGCTGGAGACTTACGGCCCCCTTCGAGGCTCCTTGAGCTGGAACATGGTGCAGCCCTGGCTCTAGGCCTACCAGAGGTCAGTCTTGAGAGACTGATACCCTGAAGAGACTACCTGGCAGCCTCAGAAGCTCTACCTGACCTGTCTCTGTGGGTCCTGCATACTGTAGACATAGACTATATGATTTAGATTCGGTCTTATCTGCCCCGGTTTGACAGGATGTGTCCCACCCTGACTCTGGTCATGGAACAAGAAGTAAACTCTTTCCTGATGAAAGAGGCAATCAAGGTGGTCCCTCCAACAGATATAGAGTCCAGTTTTTATGGTTCGGAGGGTTGCGTCCTATTCTATATCTATGTCAGCTGAGCGACTCACTAATTAGACTCAGGTTCAAAATGCTGAACATCAAGCAGGTTGTGTCTCAGATCAGATCCGAGGACTGGTTTGTCACGATAGATCTAAAGGATGCATACTTTAATGTATCCATCCTTCCTTTTCACAGGTTCACTTTCGGGGCCGAGGTGTACCAATTTTGGGTCCTTCCGTTTAGTCTTGCCCTCTCACCCTGCATCTTTTATGAAGTGTGTGGATGCGGTTCTGGCCCCCCTGAGACTTCAGGGCATCTGTATCTTATAGTAAATCGACGATTGGTTAATACTAGCCTAATCACAGAATTTAGTGGTCCAGCATCGAGATATTTTCTCGCTTACATGGAGGAAGTGGTGTTACGGCTGAACGCCAAAAAGAGTGTGCTCATACCTCCTATACAAGCTGGCATGCCAGATCCTCCTGGTGGCCCAGGGAAAGCTGCTCTCCTTGAAAGAACGAAGCAGCAGACACTCTTTTAAGACAAGAGCCAAGGCCAGGGGAATGGTGGCTCCACCCCCAATTGAAGAGATTCGGCAGGGTTCAAGTAGACCTGTTCGCGACTCAAAAGACCCCTCTGGTTCTCCCTTACACCTCCAGCCCCCCTAGGGATGGACGCCTACACCTTTCCCTTGTCAGATTATTAGGAAGCAGCATTTGCCTCTCTTTGATCATTGCTGGCACCATTCCTCCTTGGCGTTGTGTTACCATACACCTAAATGCTCTAGACCAACAAACCTCTTAAACATTCATAGTGGTGATCAATGAATCAAGGAAATTTGATTAGCAGCATGGGCCTGCTACTTCTAAATTCCTATGGAAGCAATAAGGGTGTGCTTAGTTTTTTTTAGACATGGCTAATCTAATTTGGCTTTTTTTTTTTTTTTTATAAATGTATAATACTAAGACTGTATAATATGTCATGTGTTGTATTTATTATGTCCTGATAATTAAACCATAGAACTCAAAGACTCAAAAACAAAGTGTAATTTTCACACTACTGTATAACATTGCATCCATTTCGTATACCACTATAATCTTAAAATATTCTTTATCACTTTCAAATATTTTATAATATGAACACAGCTCTAATTACATCAGACTCAAATATTTTTTTCAACATTTTCATCATGTAAAACCTAACCTAAAAAAAGTTTCGAATTACATCAGTGCATGATCTTACTTTTAACTTTTTGTTTTCGAGGTCCATCTTGATCAGCGAATCTCCCACCAGGTGGCCAAAACCGCATCCATAGAAATAGCGGTAAGGTTTGGTGTTACACCTGTCATAGTGAATGTGAGGGAATTCAAATCCCCCATAATCCAGCAGTTCTTTGTCATGCAGATCTTCCGACATGCAGAATACCTAGTAGATAATTATAAAACAGACATCAGAACATTAAAAAATAATTAACATTTGTAAACAAATGTGTGGCACATTTTTCCCCATTGAGAAGATTATAATGGTGTATTTATAGGATTTTTGTGTTGTAGTGTTTTTGACCCACAGTACTGAGGAAACTAATCAGTGCCCTATCCACCTGCTTGTAACAAAAACCCACCCATATCTCAGACAGCAGGTCAACTCTTTTAAATTTTGCCTACCAGCTTCAGGAAGACTTGGACAATGCATCTACATATCTTCTGCAGAAGACCCACTTCTCCCACATTTGAACTACAGTGTCACAATAAGAATCACTTTATTTGATTTGCTGAGTACATTTAACACCATCCAACCTTCCTATTCGAGAGAGAAGATAAGAAGACAGGTAATCTCTTTCAGTAAAACTCAGATCTCTGCCACCTGCCAAGTGTTCTGAAGATATTGAGTTTGTTGGGTGCATCAACAATTTCATGGACTTGGATTGAAACAGCTAGCCCCATTATCATAATTGATTAAGATGTTGAGCTAGATTACAAATACCATGGTGTCCATTCTGACAACAACCTTGACTGAAAGGTCATCCCAGAAGTTATGTACATTGTGGTTTATACAGTGGGGAGCCGTCAGGGCCAGCAAAGCCTTCTCCACTGGCCTAAACACTATCAGATGCACTGACCTACATTTGCAACCTGAATTCTAATATTTGTTCCATCAAATTGTATTAATTTATTCCCAAAAGTCTATTCTCTTTATTTTGTATCGTTTCTCTTGGCTGCACTGCTTCCAGGATGAGTATTTGGATGTTAGATTTTTAGTCCAATCAGATTTCAGCCTCTATGTGCTGCCATGTCAATGAATCTGCCCAGGGCCTTCAAAGTCTGTACTGCTGGCCTTTTTTATCTTAGTCTCTATTAGCAATGTGTCTGATTCTTTAACCAATCAGATTTCAAATTCAACTAGCTGGCCCAGAATATCATCATAATTTTTCCGTCTTCTGATTGATTGGTCAGAGGTAAACTGTTACAGCCAAGTTCAACTGGCAAAACACATCTGTAGCGTGCTGCACACACGTTATGTACATTGTTGTTTCTAAGTTATTTCAGTTTCTATTGTTTACAGCAGGATGTTAGAGATCATCTACCAGTCTGAGGTAGCTAGTGGTTATCTGTACACCATTATGCTAAGGACAGATCAGAATTGTAGATGAAAACAAATGATCAAGAAGGCTGATTTGGTTTTGGGCAGCTCTCTGGATGGGTTTGGGGTGGTAGTGGCTGTCTGTCTGTCTGTTTATCTATCTAGATCTTCTGCATTTTGATTAAAACACAAGAACATCTATTGGACTTAATTTCTGTTAGCTAGGCTACTTTGTCTTCATTTTATGTGATGCCTAGCAGAGTGTCAGTGGGTGAGACTAGAAGGAGGACCCAAATGCAGAATGCAAAAGGGGTATGGAGAAAACAGTCTTTAATGGAAGTAGCAAACAGAGAAATCAGTTTTAAAGTGAGAGCCGACTGACAGAGCAATGGGGCAAAGGCAAGAACACAGTCCAATAACTAGTTGAGGGTCTAAACACAGGCAAACAAAGCAATGCAAGCTGAGACAAAACCGAATCCAGGAACAGACAAAAATCAGACACCACAAACTACGTCTAGGTCTCCGGTGGGCACCCAGGCTTTCTGTTTGACATGATAAGGTGAAGCAAGGGTCTTCGCAAAGGTCTGAGGCAGAGCGGACTCTCGGCGGAGGTCTGAAGCGGAGCGGCACCCTTGGTGGAGGTCCAAGGCTGAGTGGCACCCTCAGAGGGGCTTGGGAGCATAGAGGTGCCCTTGGCGGGGCTCAGGAGCAGAGGGGCACCATAACAGGCAGGCTGGGAGACATTCTCTGCAGTGCCTGGAAGCTTTTACAGCCCATCAGCCCTGCTGTAAAAGCCACCTGGCACTGCAGAGAATGTCTCCCAGTCTGGAGGTGCCAGGAGGACTTTACAGCAGGGCTGATGGGTTGGGAAGCGTGCTTGACCAAGCGGATAGACTGGGGGTGGCACCCTCGAGAAAGGTCCGAAGTTGAGTGGCACCCTTGTCCGAGGACAGGAGCTGAGCAGTGCCCTCGACAGAGGTGTGGAGCCAAGCGGCGCCCTCGGCGGAGGTCTGGAGCTGAGCAGTCCGATGACCAGTCCAGGGTCTAAACAGATGCAAAATAAGCAATGCAGGCAGAGCAAAAACACAAACCAAAAACAGTCCAAAGTCCAAACCAATAATCAGGTAGGCAGGGCAAAACAGTGATTCGAAACAGGGTTGGGAACCAGGAAATAGTACAGGCAAGACAGCAAGACTAACCTCAGGGACATAAGGAACCAGCGAGATAATCTAACCCAGAGTAAATGTAAAAGGTCTCTTAAAATAATGGGTGGCACGGGAAAAACGGCAAGATGGACACCAAGCTGGAAGCACACACCGCAAACCTGGAAGTCAGTGTCATGAGCCCGGAAGTGAGTGCCAAGAGCCTGACACTGAGTTATACACAGTTCTAACAGCAGTTTTCAAGAATTCCCTGTAAACTGTGTATATGGACGAAACACATTTTAAACAAATTATATATATATATATATATATATATATATATATATATATATATATATATATATATATATATATACAGCATATCAATTTTTCATTATTTTCAGCACCCATATTATTGAAAGCCAAGGCGCACATGACAGGGGGGCGGAGCGACACAACAAGGCACGGTTGGAACCTAATTAGGTGAGCGGCAACTCTTCACCCTCCTTGAGGCGAATGAATAGTATAAAAGGAGCCACAAAGGAAAGCAGGTTCAAGAATGTCTGGCTCCCAACTAATTCACAAATTATCTCTCACTTTTCTCACAGGAAGCAGAGATGGCAGCGAGAGCAGAAAGAGCAGTGCGAGCTATCACAGCGACCACACCGACGCTTACCCTGCCTCTTTGACCCTCTAGAGGTTCCTACGTGCCAAGGACACCGAGCACCCACCCGTACAGACAGGACGGGGTCTCAGCTCTCCTTGGCCTGGCCGTGGCTTCAAGCGACTCGAAACCCCTCCGAGCTCCAAATAATGGCGACCAACGGACTAAGAAATACTCGCATTCACGACTTCACTTCTCCCTTTCCCCCACCACTCCTGTAAATACTGTAAATAAAACACGATGTGACACTTACAATTCTGCTCTCCTTGTGTGTGGGTTCCATCTGTCGCACAAGCGAATCACTACAATATATATATATATATATATATATATATATATATATATATATATATATATATAACTATAGTGCGTTATCATGCCACCTGTTAATTAGTGTTATTCATTGACTGGTAATAATGATATGCCTGGATGGTGTATATTCATGTATTTTTGTTATATATTTAATATTTGTAAAAATTCCCTAGCAGCCTACCTTATCTTTACTAAGGCAGATGGCAGTAGCAGAGCTGTTAGGCCTTGTGTTGAGGTTCTGGTTCAGTGGCGTATCATTGGTAATGCTCAAAGGCAATACAAAGCGGCGAGGAAATGCCATGGATAGGCTGTTATAAACCTGATTATAAAAGTAAAAAAAATATTAAACCCTAAATAAAGTTGAACACCAATGCAAAAAAGCGGAAAGACAAATTTACTAACTTCATCTAGTTCTTCTCCTGACTTGTGCAAGTTCTGTAGAAAATAGATTTTAAGGGCTTGTCCATCATCTGAGCAGCACATATCCACAATTAGGAAGCCATTCTCCTCAAAAGCATTGATCTGGTGGAAGGTGGATAAAGCCTTTGTGTAGTACTTCACAGGACTGACCTGTTACAAAAACATGGAAATTTCTGTGAATGACCTACAATTTTAATAACTGAATAAAAAATTAAAGTTAAGAAAAATCCACACTAAAAATAGTACGGAACAGATTTTAAATCTTTGAATACTGGATTTAGCTGGTCAAAAATGCTCATTGGTGTCACCTTTCCAGTATGTTTGTTTACAACATGGAAGACAGTCTCCTGTTTTGGATCCCAATAGATGCAGTCATCAATGCTTTTCCCTCTCATCCCAGATGTCAGTATCTTAAACAGGTCTAACTTTATGGGCTGTTCAATGAACATCAGGTAGTTCTCTGACATGGCTAGAAAGAAAATACATAATGTTACATGATCTGCTCAAATACAGTAAAGATTAAATAAAAATGTTTGTTAAAGACTTAGTTATGTATTATGGTTTAAAGTATGAAATGTCCAGAGAACAACCATGGCCATTATTGTGTCTCTATTCATTTCTTGGAGAATTTTAAAATCAATGGTGATCTATATACTAACCATTTTCCATAAGTTGTGCTAGGTATATAGTTAGAAATCATTAGTATCATATCTAGCAGTGTTATTTATTTTATTTTATAATATCTGAACGTCTACAGGTCCACAGTTGACTTTCAAACCGGATTTGGTGCCTATAATTTTGAGGATCAAATCCATCTTTTACTCTTTTGGATTGAATATGCAAACGTTTCTCAATATGAATTTAGCTTTGTTGGTGCAGATTTAATTGTTTTGTTAAAATGTATTTCACAACAGCTATTTAAATATTCTTTTTTTTTATGCATTATAGAATTATGATATGCAGCTTAGTCAATGCAAAATTAATAAAGAACACTTGAATGAGCCACACATAGCAGAAAAAACAAGTATAGACCAGGTCTGCAAACCATGGCCTGCCTGGCCACCGCGGGGCCACCAGGAAGAGACGGACTCCGTCCCAGTGAACTCTCTCCAGAACTCCCAGGAGCAGTGTGACGGGGCAAAGGCATTCAGTACAGTGGCATCCAGCCCTAGATAGGCTAGGGGTGTTAGGGAAAACCAGAGGGGGCAGTGCAATGTCTCTTGAGTCGCAAACAAGTTGTTTGGAGGGGAGTTGCTCGGCAGACCAACTCCGGCTTTTGTTGTGTCTTCTGGACGCAAAACTCTTGACTCTGAGTTGTTTCTACAACAGTTGATATAGGAAACCACCGAATTGTTGTCCGTACAGGAGGAAATGCCTCAGAGCTTAAAGCACGTCCAGCATTTCCAGGCAATTAATGTGCTACATCTGATGGGGCCTGCCCAGAGACCTTGAGCGGAACAGCCACTCATGACCGCTCCCCACCCAATGAGAGACGTATCCGTCATAAGTGTTATGCGATGCCCAGGAACTCCCAGTATGGGGTTCCTAGTCAGGAACCCGGGATCTCTCCACACATCTTAGGCACATAGTGCTCACCATGTAACCTTGATCACCCCTCTGGGTAATCCTCAGGTCTTGAGCCACCACTAAGTGGGTCTCATGTGCAGGAGGACATGTGGAACCGCATTGGATGCTGCTGCCATCAGACCCAACAATTTTTTTTTTAAATGTTTGAAATGTGCCCCGCATGCTTATTTTAAATTGAATCCCATAATACGCTAAGTAAGTGGTTCTAAGTGATAGAGAAAGCACACTCTTTTCGGCATTTAGCCTTAACTTATCTGAGATGACGGTCCTCAGATCCGTCATCTCCCAGGGCTTTGGCCTCGAGTGTCACACCGGATCCTTCTTGGGTGAGTATGCATTGCGATGCTCTGTCTCTGCACCTCACAATGCCTGGAAGTGCAGTGTTGTGGTCCAGGCCCAATGAGGGTGATGTGGGACGAATCACTGAAGCACCTCTGACTGCTTTTTGGCCTCCTGAAACCTGTGGACGACCGCATTAACAGCATCGCCGAACAGGCTAGGCTGCACTAGCGGGTTGTCTAGTAGCACTGCCCTATCCCTATTGGAAAGATCCGACGGGGTGAGACAAATGTGTCTCTCAGTCGAGGCTAGGGTGACCATGGACCGGGCCAATGGCCTTGGCGGTCTCTTTGGTAGCCCTAAGGGCTAGGTTTGTAGCAAAGAGGAGCTCATGGACTTGCTGACCACCCGAGACATCTCCCACATCTAGCTCCTGCAGCAGATCGGCTTGATAGGCCTGCAGCACAGCCATGGTTTGCAGCTTTACCCGCTGAGGCATAAACCTTGCCCACCAGCGCCGAGGTGGTTCTCAGGAGCTTAGTGGGCAGCGCTGTGGCTTTGAAAGATGACGCATTATCCGAGGAAAGACATCTAGTGAGCATCTTTGCAATCCGGGGCATCGCCCCATAACCACACTCTCTCAGTCCAACTATATTCAAATATAGTTACACACAAAGACTAAAGAAAAAGGGAGGAATAAGGCCTAACCCACAACCTGGAGCATGTGTGCATGTCTGGGAAGATAGGAGGCAGTAACGTGGGTTGCAGAAAGGGCTTGTCAAGCTTACTAGGTGGACGAGCCTTCTGCCAATTAGCCGACTAGTCGATCTCGAGCTTGGCGACGCCATGGGTCATTACCTCTTAGACTCCACAAAAAGAACTGCCTGAGGGGTAGTCTCAGGGGGCTCGCAGAAATCTCCCCCCATCTCCTTCAGAGGAAGAGAGGCGGAGCTGAGCACTCTCCTTGCAAATGGAAGAAACCACTGAAAAGCATGCTTCTGAAACTTGCGATTGGGTGCTGGACCCGGCAGGTGAGGAAGGCGAAAGGGAAGAGCCCATCTCCAGCCCCTGCGAGGTCCAATTGTGAGCCTCAGGTCCTTGAATGCCTTGAATCGGGGACAGAATCATGAGAAGCGGCAGCACTCTCCTCAAAGACTGCAATCTGTGCAGAATTTTAGATGTAAGGCTAATTCAGAGATTCTCGGAGTGTAGGGTGCACCCCTCTAGTGGGGAATAAAGACATGAGATGTGGAGTGAAATGAATTGCAGATTTTTTTTGTGTGTGTTCTTCATTAATCTTAGTTTATGATTCTCTATCAAAAATAAAGTTCATAAACTTGAAGCAACCACAAACAATTAGGTCATTATAGCAAGTAAAATAAAACAACATTTAAAATGACCTAAAAAAACTACACTTTTATTTTCTCTGTATTTGAACTTGATGCTAATGGATGTTATTAATTTAGAACTTGACATTTCAATAAATTAGACATTGTTAAACATAGTATTTCACTAAAACTTTTGGGCTGATGTAGGACAGGTGGGGCTGTAATAATCCACTCCCTATAAAGCAGGGAATTACAATTAAAGTTTGTGAACTACTGGGCTAACTAATGCTTACTTAGTTAGGTGATCAGGTTAAACTATAAACTCGACTGTAGGTAGCTGTGGTATATCAGGTGTATGAGTTACCAAAGCTGTGGTAGTAGGAAGGCTTGTTTTTTTCGGCAGGAGAAATGGAACATAGCACCTTTGCCCCATGCAATGTTTCATCAGGGTCTTCTTTATTTGGAGGCACTCTGATAATGTTGTATAAAGCTCCTACCAAATACATATAATATGTAGTTATATCTTAGCTCAAATCTAATGCATATATATGTATGAATGATATATGTTAGAATCGTACCTTTTATGCCATAGGAGTTGCCCATATTGTAGACCGTACCATCTGGGTCTACATGAGGGTGGGCTGTTGCACCATTAACAGCAATGAACTTGCTCCAGTCCACCTTTGCCATTATTGTGGAAGGAACATAGGATCAAACATTTAAAAGTAAATTAAATCTTTCACAAATATATTATGGTGGAATAAACATACTTTATATGTTTGGGAAAATGGAAATATGGGAAAATAACTTAAATGTTTTCTATTTTAATGCCTTCAAGATACTGATCATTGTTTGAAGTTATTCAATGTTTTCTGATTGTGGCAATGCTCCAGACCCAAGTTTTTTCTGCAAGCCATGAACTGCCATGATGCATGTTTTAAGGACTGATTGTAGTGCCTGATTACTTTTGAAATGTAGCACTTCTACCGATGAAAAAAGTTAAAGATTATTATTTTGAGTTGTCCCTAAGATGCTTAGCTCTCTGGTAAGCCATATATTTTGTCACTTTGTGAGAAACCAAAACCTTTTCGATCCATGGCGCAACATTGAAAATGGTCTTGAGTAATGAGTAGTAATTAATTTTCTTCTTCCACTTCTTCTTGTTGGTTTTCTTTGGCAGCCCATATAAACACCAGGCAAAAAGTTTTCCAATTAACAATCTGCCCAAATTTAGTCCTGCAAACACTATTGCCACCACTGGGTCAAATGTGGCTCTCATTTAGAAGTCATCAGTGGTCATTATTTTTAACCGTGTGTCCAAAATATCCACAAATTATATCTCACCCAACAAATTTGGTATACATCATCTTCTGAACAAACAGAGCAAGTAAGACATATGAATAACGTTTAGAATACTCCACACAGTTTGCCCAACAAATATGACAATGAAGGTGCCATACAGCATATTAGGCTATTTCTTACTAAAGACCTACATCCTAAATCCTTTATTTTCAATCAACCTTGAAAAACGTTATTAAATGAATTTGGAATAGGATTTGAGATTTTGTCTAAATTTCAAAAGTTATTTTGATATTCGCAACAATTTTCCTGTTAACCTTTTAAACAAATCTTAGTATGCCCTGAGGCTATGCAAGGAATGTAAGCAATCAGGAAGACAGGTCAAAGTAGCAACAGGCAACATGACAGATCACAATAGTGGCATCAGCTGTTATTATTATTATTATTATTATTATTATTTTAAAAGTCTGTGTGGGACTATTTAAGACTGCATTAATATTTAAAAAAAGCACATGTCTGTTAAATGTGAGACTTTAATATCTGAGAATGTGTATATATATATATATATATATATATATATATATATATATATATATATATATATATATATATATATAAATTGCATATGTCCTATGTTACATACCTTCTCTTTTGTTTCTAGAGTGTCTGGATCAATTTTGTGCATAAAGTTTGTCTCTGTGCTGACATAGTAGTCACCTTTGTATTTAACGAAGTTCACATTAGCATTGTCTGTGGGCTCTGTAAAGAGATGAACATTGGCCAGTTAGTTAAATTGGTGGATTTGTTCTTTGGGTCAATGCTGTTGCATAATATTAAAGGGCAAAAAATCAGATAGCACATGTTTATTGCATTTCAAAATAAGAATAGAAAAATAATGTTTAATCACTAACAGTAACTTGAAGTAAATTATATTCTTATACACTGTGCAAAGTTGCAAATACAGAATTACCCCGCTTTACTGCGATTTAAATCTTGTGCCCCCAGTTTATTGCAGAATTGCATTTGCCACATAGCTTATTTGTTTCGCTGATTTTCCCAGTCTCTCGCGGATAGCCCAATAGACTAATAAACTTATAAAAAAAAATTTTTATGTAAAAAAAAAAAAAATGTATCAATAAAAATATCATTATTGTGTTTTTGCAAATGTTTTCTGTATGTGTGGGAGGATGATTTACAAACAAGAAACAAGAAAAAAAAAAAAGCATTTCTGGCCTGGCGTCCATTTATCATGGTTTTTCGTTTATCGTAGGCAGTTTTGGAACAACGGGGATTAACAGGGATTTCTGTATTATAAACAGGGCACATGTGTCTTTAGTTTGTGTATAAAAGTTTTGGTTTATATTGATATAATATATTATATAGTAAAAAAAAAAAAGATACAGGGGGAAAAAAAAGATACAGGAGGAATAAGCCCAGAGACACAGCCTTCCTTCTCATGAAACATTCCAATCTTCTTTCATCTTGGAATCACCATCTTCCTATTAAATGTCAATTTACGATAATTAAGAGCATGTGGTTTTAATCTGAATCACACTATAACAGGAGGAGAGAGCTGTCCTCAACTGAACTTTTCAATGCTTTGTCTTAAGACGAAATGTGTGTAGTCCTATTAGACAATACAATCTATGTGCTAAAGCTGTCAGATTTCTTTTTTTACATGGTCTTTTTCAAAAGTGGCTTCCTTTTGCCAGGAAATAACCCCAGGTTAAATGAGATCATATAAGCATCCGAGCTACATATTTACACACCGTACAAATATAAAACAAGGGTGGACAAGGTGGAGGACGGACAAGTAACGTCGATAGTAACATCCATACCATTGGTATGTTATTGTGCAACCTTGATATCTGTGGATATTGAGAAAGACCTAGTAGACAGGCAGAATATTAACCAAGCACTGGGCTTTTGTTTATTCAGTTTATGCTTTTCAACACACTTACAAAAAAAAAATGTTTTGTGTGTGTCTTGCAAAACCGCATTTATGGCATTTACTGCCCACTTTCTTTCAGTCCACATCCACAATTCAACCATAGCCCACTAGCACTGCTCAACTAAGGCTATGGAGCTGTCAGGTCTGCAACTAACTACACTCCCACTGGAAGAGGTAATCCACCAACACCTTCTGCATGCCCTTGCTACATTATAACCTTTAATTTCAATGGTTGAAGTGGCAGATACCAAAAAGTGATGTGTGTTGGCATACTTCATGCAGTGGATTAACTGGAGGAGGGAAAATTCAAAACAAAGAGATAGGTAGGTAGGGACCCCAGTAGGTAATATTAGATGGTGAGGACTGCCCACTTAATGAAAAGAGGGCCTTCGGTATGGAGTGTATTTATCCCTCCACCGCCATGGATAAAATGGCCCCAGCCCCCTGCCATTCTGCAAATAAAAGTAAGGGAGCATTTGTAATCTCAAAATGGAAAGATTATGCCAAAAGTCATTATTCTAAGTTATTATGTCATTCAAATAAGAGGTGGAATTGTATAGTGCAGAAGTTGTATTTTGTCCATAATATTAAAACATTTATAGGGCTCTAAACAACCCGAATGCATGACATCGGATATGCATTAAATGTACCATATTTTTTCGGACTATAAGCCGCTACTTTTATCCGACATTTTGAACCCCGCAGCTTAAACAACGAAGTGGCTAATTTATGAATTTTTCCTGGGTTTCACAAACTTCAAGCCAAAAAACTGAACCCTATACCATTAGACCAATGAGATTTCCGAACGTAAACGGAAAAAACGCACCTCACCTGTGTTCTGAGCTGCACGGCTTTGGGAGAAAAAACTTCCATCGGGTGATTTTTAAACGCACGATGATGCCAAAAGATAAACTCTCGAGAGAAATAGTTGTGAAAGGAAGGAGGAAAACAGTGAACAATTACTTAATTGGTCGGCTACTGTTTAGATACAAGTGAAGGGATAGCTTCAGTCAGAGATAGCTTCTCCAGTTGCAACAGAAATCATATAAGCACAGACAGGTTTCCAAAACTCGTGCTTTTTTATTTTTCTTGGCAACAGCATTACGGGTTAGTCAAAGAAACTTAGAAATGAGCATCAAAAAATAATAAGGACATAATCCTCAGTCTCCACACATGCAGTAATAGTGGAAAAATGCGGCGGCATGCCATTCCCAAAATATCGCTATGCTCCTAAAGGAAGCGCATATTTGTAAAATTCAGTGGGTGCGGCTTATATATGGGTGCACTTTATAGTCCAGTAGACACAATGTAGTACGGTAGACACAATGTTGACTTTTTTTTAAATCCACTCAAAAACTCAAAAACTACTAGGCTGCTCCAATTACTGTGATACCTTTTGATTATTTACCATGTTGATGGTGTTCATCCTGAACCACCTATTTACAAAGGCTGGAGGTGTCTCAATGTGCAGATTTATTTTAATAGGCTGTGTGCCTAGATAAGAAATAAACACATCTGCAAAGCTCCTCTTGCAATCTAGCAACCTGTACCCCCTGGGACAGTGAGAATTGAACTCCAGAGAGGACTGAGGTAAATTTGGCTACACTTTTTAGACTCGCCTACAGTTTCTGCTTCTCACTTTTATGGACCAGTATCATCACCAGATTGCTGTGTTATATTTGACATGCATTCCCTCTATTGTCAGTCAGGATATACAAAATATGCTGAGATGTTGGATGTTGGATGTTGGATGATGGAGAACTACTACTTCTGAGCATCACATTTATATGTCCACCAAAACTGACAAAGCAATATCCTAAGTGTGAGCACCACACCTTTCTCAAGATTCAAGAAGGTCCATGCTGGACCTAACTGGATCTAAGTGGTGTCATAGCATATAACCTCTTTGTGGAGGGAGCTCTGGATTGGATGATGGTCTCTACCACCTTGGTGGAGAGACCGGAGGCTAGGAGATGTGCCCTCTCAGGGAACTATTTTGCCCCCTACCTAAGAGGGAAGATACCTCCTGAAAGGAATCTCCCAGAGAGGGTGTTCGAGAAGGGCAAACAGGTCCACAAACTATGGCCTACCCGGCCACCTTGGGGCCATCAAGAGAAGACTGAGACTGTCCCGGTGAACTCTCTCCAAAACTCCCGGGAGGTTGTAAGGTAGACCCAGAGTGGACAGTGCCATGTCTCCTGAGTTGCAAACAAGTCCATTGGACGTAGCTGCTATTAGACCCAGCAGTCTTTGAAACTGCTTCACAGTGAGTGGCCTTCTCTCACTCTCTTGATGGCCATAAGAATGGATTTAATTCGAGCAGGAGACAACTGCACCTGCATGAGGGTCAAATCCCAAACTACGCCTAGATAGGTGGTTTTCTGCAATGGAGAAAGCACACTC
Organism: Silurus meridionalis; assembly: GCF_014805685.1. Classification (NCBI taxonomy): domain Eukaryota; kingdom Metazoa; phylum Chordata; class Actinopteri; order Siluriformes; family Siluridae; genus Silurus; species Silurus meridionalis. Next base: position 8,481,114 of record NC_060908.1, on the reverse strand, counting down.
TTCTTGGCATACAGCCTTAACCCCAGCTCCTTCATGTGGGGAAGAACAACATCTCAATGCCGAGCCGGCAGCTGCTCTCCAGTATCAACTAATCGTCTGAATAATTTAGAATGGGGACACCACGGAATCTCAGCAGGACCAGTGCTGCATACACACATTTCATGAAGGTGCGGACAAGACCAAATGAAAGGACCCGGTATTGGTAAGCTTTGACCCCAAAAGCGAACCTCAGGAACTTCCTGTGAGACAGAAGGATGGATACATTAAAGTATGCATCCTTCAGATCTATCATGACAAACTAGTCCTCTGACCTGATTTAAGCCTCAAAAGAGAGCGGTTCTGCTGACGTAGATCCAATATAGAACGCAACCCTCCATCCTTTTTGGGAACTATGAAGTACCGACTGTAGAACCCGGATTCTCTGTCTGATGGAGGGACCACCTCAATGGCCTTCATCCTTAAAAGAGCATTTAATTCTTGCTCCATGACCAGAGCCTACTTGAGCCACACCAGGGTGGGGCATACCCTGTTTAATCGGGTTTAATCGGGGCAGGCAAAACCAGAACTGAATCGTCTAGCCTCTGTTGACAGTGCACAGGACCCATTGAGACACGTCTGGCAAGCTGCTAGATAGTCTCTTAAAGGAATCAGTCTCTCCGCTGACTGCTTTTTGGCCTCCTGAAATTTGTCAATTTGGCCAAACAGGCCAATTGGCACCAGAGGGGCATCCAGCAGAACAGTCTGACAGGGTAAACAATAGGTGCCTTTCAGTGGACACCAGGGTGGATGTCTCCCATGTTTAGCTCTCGTAGCAGGTCTGCCTGGTAGGCTTGGAGCACAGCTATGGTGTGCAGACAGCTTGCGGCTTGACTTGCTAAGGCGTAAGCCTTGCCCATTAGCGCCAAAGTAGTACGAAGGGGGCAGTGCTAGGGTCTTTAGGGATGATGCTGCATCTAGGGTAAGATAGCCAACCAGCGTTTCTTTAACTCGGGGCACCGTTCCATAACTGGCCACTCAATGATAAGTTTGGCAACAGCTCAGGTCATTACCTCCAGTAGCTCCTCAAACAAGACTGGCTAAGGGGGAGTGTCTGAGGGTTCGCAGACATCCATTACCCCCACCAAGTTCCTGAAGGGGAACAAAAGCATTGATCAGTGCAATGACTGCGTATAAGCTAAGAATTGGGCTTCCTCTGAATGCAGTGAGAGGAGGCACAGTGCATATTCCTTCTACAGCCATGCAAACCACGAGGACCATCTTTCTAAGTGTCAGAATTAAATGCATTTTAATTTATGTAGCAATTTTTACAATGGGCATTGTTTCAAAGCAGCTTTACACAGATAAACATGAGCAGGAAACACACATGGAGATGTTGTACTCTGTAGTAGCACCTCTTGGCCTGCTTATGTGCAAGCACAGTTGCAGCTCTTTGCATAGGTTGTGAAATGCTTGATAATGGGTTTGGTAGAGAAGTGTGAGGGATTTTATGATCTCATACACTCAGGAGGCATTTCCATAGTGGTGTCAGAATCCTTCTTTAATTAGACTGTCATTTATGCAGTCCATGCTTTTCAGCTTACTTCAAAAAACATTTTTAAAAAACAAAAAAGCTCACAGCTTTCATTCTACCAACTTCAAGTTCACACCTGTCTGTTTTTGTGTGCATGTATGCATGTATGTGCTGCAAGTCCTGATCAGCCACTCTTTATCTCATAATGGCAATTATTGCCGGTTTGCCCACCTTCTCTTTGATCACATGCTCAACCTTTGCAGATATATTTGGAATAAAGGAACTGTCCAATGTGGTGGAATATGCTCTGGAATCTGATAGCAGCCCATTTCAGAATCAAGTCATTCCAGCTTTTTATTTTCATTGAGAAAGAGGAATAGCAATGTCTGTTCAATCTGTTCAGTGTAGATTGCTGGGTCATGCAAAACAGCTGTACACAAAAAGCCTGTCCATAAAAGGATAACAATCCCTGGCCTGGGATCAAAAACAACTGAATTACAACATTTGAACATCTTTGCAATTGTAGGTAGACTATACTTACTCATCTCAAAACGGGATAGGAAGCGTTGAAAGATATTTTTGCATGGGTCGGGGAAAGCAAGAGTGCCAAACTCAGACATCACAATTCGATTCATCTCACTGTTCTGCTTGTAAGCGTCACTGCGTAGGAACCGGCTCCGGTAGGTGACCTGACCATCATTAATATGAAAGCAGTGCATCAAGGCCATTCCATCAAACCAGTGGTTGAAGCTAAGACGAGAGAGAAAAAAAAAAATCATAATCTGACTACAATGAGGATTAAGTGAAATACAATAACTGGTAAACTGGTCAGCACGTTTGTATGTAATTTTTTTTTACAACTAGAATTGTGTGGAATACAATCAACTGGTAAACTTTCCAGCAATTGTGTGTGTGTGTGTGTGTGTGTGTGTGTGTGTGTGTGTGTGTGTGTGTAACTAAGGTTTGTTAAGGTTAATAAAGTAGTACATAATAATTGCAATATTATGTGCAATAATATGCTGTTGTTATGGTTTGTTTGTACATAACTAATGAATCAGATATTGCATTTGTGTATCTTTACTGACTGTTGATTTCCAAACTCAAACTTTCCAGGGCCATTGCGAAGAAGATTTCCATGAATCCATGTAGGTATTGTGCCTTTGATGATGGTGGTATGGATGGGTTCTAGAGTCTCCTCCACACTTTGCACAAGGTTGACAACCTCCTGAAGTCCATGTTTTTTCTTGAATGTATTTTTTGGCTTATTGTTAAAAACTGAAAAAGATAAAGATTGATATTACAAATTGTCAATTAAAAGCCCAGGATCTGTTCTCAATAACCAATATTCAAATAAAAATAAGTCTTAATGCTATTCAACAATTTATAAAAGTAACCTACATGTAGTGCAGAACAGCCCAAACCTGATCAATTGCATACACTATGCAATGATTTTGTAGGTGGAATTTTTTTAATTTATTTCAGAGGATGTATTTGTATATTCTGAACCATAATTCGCTAAAAGAGAATTTCTTCTTCATCTTCTTCCGTCTACATACCCCCTGTCCTCTACATCTGCCACTTTTAAACCAACTACCTGCATGTCTTCCCTAACTACATCCATAAACTTCCTCCTTGGCCTTTCTCTTTTCCTCCTTCCTGGTGGCTCCATCCTCAGCAGTCTGCTACCGATAAAACCCATGTCCCCCCTCTGCACATGTCCAAACCATCTCAATCTCTCCTCCCTCACCTTGTTACCAAAATGTTCTACATGCACTGTCCCTCTTAAAAACTCATTTCTAATCCTGTCCATCATCGTCACTCCCAACAAAAATCATTACATCTTCAACTCTGCTACCTCCAGCTCTATTTATCTTTTTGTAAATGAGAAAAAAAAGCTGACCAAAGAATTTTGATATCTAAATTTGTATAATGCCTCTATGAACGCTTGATTCATGAAAGGGTATTAAAAATGCATAATTTTTTTTGCTGTGAACAATGTGCATGGGGCCTTGCCTTGCCCATCAATTGATTCTTAGGACAAATTGGCTGGGGAATTCAGGCATAAGTGAAGGAAGTATTTGTGAATGGTCCAGCAGTACCAAGACACGTTGTGTAATTTGTGCAGTTTGGGGTGAGGAGGCAGTGCCAGGGCCACAACATCCTTTAGGGGATTTTTCTTGGAAGAGTTGTTGGACAAAGCCCTGAGGCATGACTTTAAACAAGTGAAAACAGCTGATGGTCATCAAATACAGTCTAATGTTGTTCTATCCCACCCATAATTTTATTTTTGTTTTTACCTGAAAGCAAAAAACACACTGGGACAATTGACACAGGAGAATTAGGTAAACACACAAGAATGCCACTCTTGGCTGTTTAACAGGGGTACTTAACTACCACAGATAAAATAGAGCTGGGTTAGTGTACTTTAGATAATTTTAAGGGGAAAATAAGTTAATTTTAAATTTCAACGCATCAACACATTTCAAAAAAGTTGGGACAAGGCCATGTTTACCACTGTGTGGCATCCCCTATTATTTTTATAACTTTCTGCAAATGTCTGGGGACTGAGGAGACAAGTTGCTCAAGTTTAGGAATAGGAATGTTGTCCCATTCTTGTCTAATACAAGCTTCTAGTTGCTCAACTGTCTTACATCTTCTTTGTCACTTCTTCCTCTTTATGATGCACTAAATGTTTTCTATGTGTAAAAGAACTGGCCATATCCCAGTACCCGGATCCTTCTTCTACGCAGCCATGATGTTGTAATTGATGCAGTATGTGGTCTGGCATTGTCATGTTGAAAAATGCAAGGTCTTTCCTGAAAGAGAAAACGTCTAGATGGGAGCAAAGGTTGTTCTAGAACTTGGATATACCTTTCAGCATTGATGGTGCCTTTCCAGATGTGTAAGCTGCCCATGCCCCACGCAGTCATGCAACCCCATACCATCAGAGATGCAGGCTTCTGAACTGAGCGCTAATAACAAGTTAGGTTGTCCTTATCCTCTTTAGTCCGGATGACATGGCGTCCCAGTTTTCCAAAAAGAACTTTCCAAATTTTGATTCGTCTGACAACAGAACAGTTTTACACTTTGCCACAGTCCATTTTAAATGAGCCTTGGCCCAGAGAAAACACCTGTGCTTCTGGATCATGTTTAGATATGGCTTCTTTTTTTGACCTATAGAGTTTTAGCCGGAAACGGCGAATGGCACGGTGAATTGTGTTCACCGACAATGATTTCTGGAAGTATTCCTGAGCCCATGTTGTGATTTCCATTACAGTAGCATACAGTACCTGTATGTGATGCAGTGCCATCTAAGGGCCCAAAGATCACGTGCATCCAGTATGGCTTTTCCGGCCTTGACCCTTACACACAGAGATTGTTCCAGATTCTCTGAATCTTTGGATGATTTTATGCACTGTAGATGATGATAACTTCAATCTTTTAGCAATTTTTCTCTGAGAAACTCCTTTCTGATATTGCTCCACTATTTTTCACTGTAGCATTGGGGGAATTGGTGATCATCTGCCCATCTTGACTTCTGAAAGACACTGCCACTCTGAGAGGCTCTTTTTATACCCAATCATGTTGCCAATTGACCTAATATGTTGCAAATTGGTCCTCCAGCTGTTCCTTATATGTACATTTAACTTTTCCGGCCTCATTTTGCTACCTGTCCCAACTTTTTTGGAATGTGTAGCTCTCATGAAATCCAAAATGAGCCAATATTTGGCAGGACATATTAAAATGTCTCACTTTCAACATTTGATATGTTATCTATATTCTATTGTGAATAAAATATGTTTATGAAATTTGTAAATTATTGCATTCCTTGTTTATTCACAATTTGTACAGTGTCCCAACTTTTTTGGAATCGGGTTTGTATTTTTATTTCCGTAAATATTTGACACATATGCATATATATTCCTCATATTTATAATACACACATTTTTATATATATATATATATATATATATATATATATATATATATATATATATATATAAAATCATGTTTTATTTTTTAAACCTGTGTGCCAGCAAGTAACAGGGATCAAGAGGGGACTAAATATAACATTAAACATAATGTAACAAAACTGCAACATTAAACATTTTCACATTTTCAAAGTAGTATTGTGATACAATTGCATGGCATAGTAATTATTTGCACTTTCTCCTGATCTGGAACTTGAAACACTGCATTTAAGTCATCGTCCCAAACTGGAGTCAAAAATGTTGGAAGATTGTTGGAACACTGTACTTTTACTTAAGTGACGGATGTGTGTACTTTTGCGTGTACTTTCCATCTCTGCTTCTATACAGGGTAGAGCTTAAATAATTGAATTCCTCTGCATTTACATGCATGCATTTAGCAGATCTACACCCAACAGTAGGGATGCCTAAGATAAGCACAAGACTGACCTCTCAAATTACTCTCTAGAAGTATATCAATGTTGAATAGTCCTATGAGTCTATGTGACACCAGTTTCACATATTATTACATACTATATTATTTATATATATATATATATATATATATATATATATATATATGTGTATATATTTATAATTATACAAATTTGCCACTTAACGACGGTTAATCCCCCTGCCACGCCCCCTTCGGCGGCTGCATTCCCCGAAGCACCCTGCTTCTTCTCCTCGTCGCAGTCGCAGTCATGCTGATCACACACACCTGACTCTCATTCACTCACTCATCCCATCTCCTATTTAAGCCCCTCACCTCCACACATTTGCGGTCCGTTATTGTTTGTGCATGATCGTATGTGTTGGTTCATGGCGGTCTGTGTAATCGCGTATACGTATCCTGCCACGTACCCTTCTTCTCAGACTCCGCATTCTCTCAACGGCCCCCCGGATTACTCCGATCCTGCTGTTTTCTATGTTCACGCTGTCTGCACCACGTTTATCCGTTGCTGCCCAGCACTGCGCTTTCCATAGTGCGGATCCGTAAATTCTCTCCACGAACTGTCTCTGCTTTTACAGAACTTTGTGGACCGCGCTCCCGGAGCGCACCACTGGATATTACTGCTTCGCTACAAGTATTGGTGGATTTTCTCCTGAGTATTCTCAATAAACTTTGTTTGCGTTTACTTCGGCTTCTGCCTCCTTATCCGCATTACAGGTTATCTCGATCCGCATGACCAATCAAACAAATCACAGCAACACTGTTGTGTAAAAAAAACCTCTAAAACCTTTAATAACGCACATCATGTACATAAAGAAATTTCAAGCATGTTAATATATTGGCGCCATATTGGTTTTTGTTTATCTCGATCATCGGTTATCTCGACGCTTTTTGGCGTCCCCTAGGCCGGGGACATACCCGGGTTCCACTATATATATATATATAAATATATATAGTGGGGGAAACGTGACAAATATGTTACGTTATATATGTTCTCACAGGCAAGAGAATGAAACTGTTCATGTTTGGTACTGGTGAGGAAAACAAGATTATATATACAAGAAACAAGAAATAATAATAAAAAAAGCAGCAAAGTCAAGCTCAGAAACACAGTAAATGCTAATGCTAAAATGAATTTATATGCGAGATCAATGCTTCCCTTAGGCCTTAGGCTAGTGCTCATTCATCAACAAACTGTGTGTTACTGTGAGACACTGGTGCAGAACATGCATGCAAAAACAATGAACTGGCAAAGTAAACTGGAATTCAAATAACAAAAGAGAAGGGCAGACCAATGGTGGAGTATTACAGAAAGAGTCAGTCACATAACCCTGTACCCATATTAACAAAGCATGAGTGGAGGAATTTCTTCATGTCTGGTTAAGAACAAAACTAATTAATACCAACAATTATTCATATTTTAAATTTTGCATTGAGGCCAAAAATAAAGTAGACGGTAATGCATCAACATACAGACAAACTTTTGGAAATGGCCTCAAGTCTGTTCTAAAGCAGTGCTTATGTTCTTGTAGCCTTTTAGCTAGTGCCATTTGTGTTTATATGCACTTAATAGTGCAACATTAGTGAAATGAGCAAATTAGCAAAGGTTATGTCCAATGACCAAGTATGCCCTTGCCTTAACATTAAGTTAAAAAAATCATTAGTTGTATAAATAATCATATAACTGGCAGACGAGGTGGTGGCACAGTTATTTATAAAGATTACTAGGCATCCCACAAAAAACTGGTCATTTATTCAATGCATTTGGACATACTAAATGTAGCTAAAAAAGATAATTGTTATTTACAGATCACACTAATTTGGTAGCATTTCAAATGCCATGGAAAGAGAGCAGAAGGGCTATTATAACTGCTAGATCAGCAAACATCTCTACCTTAATACAATTTTAAATGATACTTAAAAAATTTTATTTCCTTATTAAATCATGTATAATAATGAGTGTTCTAGATTACTCATCAACTATTTTTTTCTTCAAAGCAGTGGCAGGTTGTGTATTTCAAACGTAGACTTCAGTGGTGTTCTACCTGAATCAATCCACCATTATTATGTTATGTATGTATTATTAATCCAATATCATTATTATGATGCCATGGCTATAGAAATCAATATTATAAAGAAATGCAGTGTAACAGAGTACTGCATCACAGACAGGTATTTTATACAGTAAGAATGAATGCCATTACTAAAGCAAGAAACCCATTGAAACAAGAAACACAATTCAACAAGTCTTTAGCTGCAGCCATAGCTGGCCACCCATATACACCATCTGTAGCAAGATCCTCAATATTAACCTCATAAAACGACCCTGGGATTTTCCATGCATTTTTGTTCATTGTTTCACTGTGGGTTTCTTGGGGATTTGAAATTACGGCAAAAATTGAGTTTTTGTGCAAAATGTATAGGAAAGAAAACAGTTCATAAACCTAACCACAGCACTGGGAAAACACTTTAATGTAGCCTCTAATAAAAAGTTTCTGTCTCTGGTTACACAAAAAGATATTTTTTAGCTTTTAACACCATACAGTATATTTTTAGTTGGTTTTGCCAACTCAGAATCTGATTGGGTAAAGTCACAGCTTCAAGCAACATGGACTTTATGCGACAGGTGAAATTTGAGGAATTTGAAAGCCTCATGTCACAGATTTTAACCCTGGCAACCTAGGGTCAATGCATCATTTATCCATAGGTGTGCATGCATTTTTATAGTGTTTCACTGCATTTAATCTGAGATGAATCAAAGATTTTAAAATATATATAAAATGTTTCTATTATACTAATTCTCATAACTTAAATTATGGTATAGACCTTATAGAAGAGTAATGTGCAATACATGTGACATTTGTTAAACCTTATGAAACATTATCAGAAGCATGTCAAGAGGCAAATTAGGGTCAACTGACTGACACTTAATACATGTTCTTATATTGTATTACATGAATTTTGTCTTTCACTTATCAGGCATGAAAATAAACTGTTAAAAATTATTTTCAAAAGCTGTCCCAATGTACATGATTTCATCATATACTGTATGCCATGCAGTCTACGTCTCTAAAACCAGCAAAACATTGCAAACCTTTACGAACAGGCAAGTCATCATAGGGCAGGAACACCACTAATGTTGTTCATTCTGAAGCATCTCTCTCTCTCTTTCTTTCTCTATCTCTCTCTCTCTCTGTCTGTCTTTCTTAGCACTGACGATGTGATCTGGGCAGAAGCAAGCTGCAATTTCACACATCAGCGAAGTAGCATCATCTTACCTGTGGGATGAGGCTTCACATGTGACATTGTGAAAGATGATGCGCTGCTGATGGCAGAGCGGACAAAATGGAAATGGCTGCGTAGGGCTGTGGAGAGAGGGAGAAAGAGAGAGAGAGAGAGAGAGAGAGAGAGAGAGAGAGAGAGAGAGAGAGAGAGAGAGATAGAGTGGGAGGGTGGGGAAGGGAAAGAGATGTAGTTTAAGAAATTCTAAACAACCACAGCAGGTACCAAGTGTTGCCTCTGGATGGCACTACCTTATCTAATATGAATTAAATTGGAGATATAATAAAGGTGTATTAACACAAAGCATAGAACCTAATAACACAATAGGATAATATATGCATGCATCAAAAAACTCATCCGAGTTATAGGAGCCCAACTAATATACATAAAAGCAACAAATAATCAAAGCAATGAGGCTGCAGTCACTGAGGAGCCCTAGAACACATTTGTACACGTTTTATTAGATAAGCCTAAAGCAACACACCGTGTTGGGAGACTGAAAGACAAATTAACAAATAACATATCACAAAATTAGGCTTACCTTTCATGGTTGTTTGTAAGTTTAACCAAAGTTATGGACAATGAATGTGCAGAGCACAGAAAGAAAACAACCTATGTAGGTCAGATACTTTTGCTTTCCACTGCAGTTGGGAGGGCAATCATTGGTCACCTTATGTAAACATGCTTGTAACTGGGCCACTTCCTGGTTGAAAAATGACCCCTGCCCTCCAGTGCTTTGTTGTTATTACTGTGTTGGTAACGTATTTAGGTTAAATCACAGAGCATTTAGTTGTATCAAAAGTATTTTTAGAATTAATGATCCTAAATTGAGACTAAAATACCATTTTGACTGTGCTGAACACGCACGTCCTGATTTTGCCAAGTCCGTGCTGCCCTGAGACAAATATTTTTTATGCGTTTACGACGTCATCACTATGTGCGACCCAATTACTATCACCATTTTGCAGAGTCCGCCAAAATACAAAATAAACAACGTTCTGCACCTGCACCGCACCAGTGGCAAAATCAGGATGTGCCACCCATGGGCGTAAATCCCGGGGGGTGGGGAGGGGGGCGGAGGAGACATGCCACCCCGTCCGAGGATTGTCCCCCCCAAAAAAATTATTTAAAAAATATCGCACTCTCTATTGTGAAAAATATATGAATGTATACCTAAATAACTGTGTAAGTAGAAAAAAAAACTAACGCAAAAATGCATTTAGAAACAGTTGAGTCCCCCCTCCCCTTCTCACAGTGGTTTGACCCACTGCCTGCTATCCCAGTTCATCTCAACTCAATTAGCATATTGTTTAGCTGTGCATTTAGTAAGTGAGCACTGTGCTACGTCCGAACTGACCCCACTGTATTTTTTTTTTGTAGAATACATTTTTATTCTGTTCTGAAGTGTCTTAATTAATAAAAAATTAAACCTTTTTTAAATTCCTTGTTTTTATTGTTGTGATTATTTTTTTAAGATAGTTTTACTTTCTTTATGTAAAGCACTTTGAATTACCATTGTGTATGAAATGTGCTACAGTATAAATAAACTTGCCTTGCAGTGTCATAGACTAGATAGAATGACGGAGAAAAGAAAAATGGACATAAGATCATTTTTCAGTGCACCTAAACCATATCTTTATATGTACAGTTTGACTGTATTATTTGTGTCCCCTTCAAAAATTGCTCATGAGAAATTTTTATATTTATTGTCCCCCCTAATGTTAAATGAAATTTACCCCATGAAGCCACCAGCAAAAAGGTAAGGCCGTGCCTTAATTTTTCTTTTTCTTTCTATTTTACAAAAGTATATTAATGATAGTAAGCTTCATAATTCTTTTTAGATTTGTGGGGATTTCACAGCAGAAATTGTAATATTAGTTTGAATTGCCAAGTTAACCGCGTTAGCCTTTCACTGATGTAAGTTACCGTTAACTTTCTAGCGCCAGTTATAACAGTCTAATAACGACTGTTGATAGCTGTCAAAGAGATGCGATTAAATAGTTGCATTCAAAGACGAACAAAATGTGGAACAAAACAGCGCTAGTTAGAGCACCGCACGGATCATTCAGCTCTGACCACCATCAGACAGAATTTGAGACCCTACTGCGATCCGCTGTGAGATCCAGTTAGAACCGATTGAAACAGATTATTTATTCTGTTACATATGAATATGTTGACTTCAAGTCATCACTGATTTATTCGCTTACATATAAATATGTTGACCACCAGTCATGATGACTTGAGGTCGTCATATTCATGTCTAACAGAATAAATCAGTGATGACCTCAAGTCATTACAGAGTTATTCTGTTACACGATGTTGTCCTCAGATATGTATTACACCAAAGTTTTATGGCATAATAAAGTTTTTTAGGCAGTATAATATCAAACACAGTATCATAATGAGGCCATGCTTTACCTAAATCAAAATCAGATTTTTGAATGCTGTTCAAATGTAATTACTAAGGGATCTGTTCTTTTAAATGTGTTAGTTTTAACAAAATGGTAATTTGATTAATGAATGAGAAAAAGCTCTGCTTTCTAAATACATTCAGTCATGTACACTGGCAATCAAAATTAGAAACCAATTTATAAACAATTTAACAATTCTGACAAAAATGTCATCCTCACTGCTCAACAGTTGAAGGAGTTTTTGTCCTGTCTATACCATGCTACCAGAACACCTTTTTCACAAAATAACTAAGGCATTTGAAAAAAAACATTATATTGCAAAAACCACCCTGATCAAAATCAGAGAACAACAATGACTGTAGCATGGAAAAAGATTCCAACAAAATTTTCTGAAGGTTACAACAGTCAGCAATTAGTATGAAGTGTACAGGCCTCTGCTCTGAATGACTTCAGCACATCTGCAGCCACAGGACAGCACTAGTCTCTCACACTGCTCTGGTGTGATTTTGGTCCACTCTTCTTCCAGTCTCCTCCACAGTTCGGTGACTGTAGTGGGTTTTTTGGCCATAACTTTGTCGCCAAGGATTTTCCAGAGGTTCTCTATTGGGTTAAGATCAGGACTCTGGGCAGGCCATGTCATTATTTCAATGTTTTCAGTTTCAGGGAACTGCTTTACCCGTTTTGCTGTGTGACATGGAGCGTTGTCCTGCATGAACACTGCGGGCTGATTGGGTGATGAACGCAGGGAAGGAACCATATGTTGTTGAAGAAGGTTCTGATAAACATTTGCATTCACTCTGCCATGTAGCTGTATAAGAGGCCCAACTCCTGCTGCAGAAAACATGTCCCAAACCATGACACTTCCTCCTCCACTTTTCACTGACTTTTTTACACACTTTGGGTTCAGTCTTTCTCCAGTTTGTCGCCAAACATAATGTTTCCCATCGGACCCAAATCAATTAAACTTGCTTTCATCACTGAAGTGAACTTTGGACCAGTTCTCCCCTGTCCACACAACATGCTCCTCAGCAAAGCTTAGTCTAGCCTTTTGATTCTTTCTGCTAATGAGAGGTTTGGTCACTGCAGAGTGGGCTTTCAGTCCAAATGCTCTTAAACGTCGAGACACTGTATGACGAGACAGATCCTTACTCTGTTCAGTGCTGAACTGGTGAGCAATTCCAGCTGCAGTGTGGAAACGATTGCCCATTGAGATCCTCCGCAGTATCCTGTCCTCTCTTGTATTTGTCTTCCGTGGACGACCAGCCTTCTTGGCGGACTTGAATGAGTTTGTGATGTTGTAAAGATTCAATATTCTTGAAATCACAGATTTGGAACGACCAACTTGTCTTGCTATGGCTAATAGGTTCATCCTTTGGCCTTCATCTGACAACCTGCTGCCGGAGGCTTTCAGTCACTTTAGAACGGCCCACCATCTTGCAGAGTCAGTGAAACTGGAAGGTAGGCTGCCAGTTAAATAGGGGTTGACAGATAATCAAGGAAATTAGCACCAGGTGCCAGATTAACACCAATAACTGGGAGGTATCTGAAAGTGTTCTCTAATTTTGATTAGTGTGTTTTCTGCAAAATAATGGTTTTTTTTTTAAATGCCTTAGTTATTTTGTGGAAAAGGTGTTCTGGTAGCATGGTATAGACAGGACAAAAACTCCTTTAACTGTTGAGCAGTGAAGATGACATTATTTTAGAATTGTTCAATTGTTTATAAATTGTTCTCTAATTTTGATTGCCAGTGTATATTATGTGCTTACAGCTGTCATTTTCATAATGTTATATTTTATTATCTATCAAACTAATTTCATATAATGAATGTCAGTAATCTGGAAGACTTAAATGTTGTCCAACTCTTGTGCAGTACATCTTGGAATCCAGAATTCCGGATGGATAAGAGGAGATTTATCAGTTAACAAACTCTGTTACTTCTGTATTTAAAGGGCACCAAGTGACCAAGAGCACACAGTGGAAGGTATGATTTTGTTTAATTTATTGTAATTGAACAATTTTTATTTTCATGTATACCTTGCTGATGGTTGGGGGGACGGGCTGCTTCCACATAAGCTACATGAGAAATAACTTATTTCACACCATGTTGTAATAAACATATCTTTGCAATGCAACATGGTTGCCAAATGTGTAATTCTTTTCATTATTATTGATCTACATTGATCAGGCATTAAGGTGTCTCCAAAACAAGCGCCCAACATTCACATTAGGAAGTGTGGGCTTATATGACATTCAAGTGAACAGTTTGAACACCTTAATGACGGACAACCAGGTTTCTAATAAGGTAAATGGTTATCTTTGTAATGAGCCATAAAAATTCTTACACTTATTTTCTGTGACTTATTTCCTGTGTACTTATCCTACCACCAAAACAAACCACTATGGCCTATACATCTAGAACAGTTCTCTCAAACTGCCTTTGTCCATTTGTCTTTTCGACATGCAACTAATGTCAAAAATATGTCCGGACTGCAAAATTATAATTAATTACAAAAAAAAAAAAAAAAGTGTTTAATTTATTTTTTTTAAATGTGGTGTAAAAATTTTAAAGTTTCAGTGTTTGCGTAAGTACTGCACTTTGCCTTTGTGTCACAACATTGTTACAACAATGGCCCCCAGACAATTTGAGTTTGAGACCCCTGTTCTACAATTTAGCCTTCAAACATGTTCTGGATGTTTTCCCAAATATTTTTACAACATTTATTTGCTGACCAGGTTTCAACAACATTAAGGAAAATGAAAAATGGCCGTTGATAAATTATTCACAACAACATTTCATCACATTTCATTTATTTTTATTTCTTAAATGTCACATTTGTCCTGAAACATTCAGGTCATGAATTCCATATGTGATATCCTTAGTAAGGTAAGTGTAATTTTATCAGCAATATCTTAAAGTTTACACGTAAAATATTTGTTTGTTTGTTTGTTTGTTTAACCTTTATTTTTACAGGCAAGTCATTAAGAACAGGTTCTTATTTACAATGGCGGCCTGACAAGTGGAATAACCACTTAGGGAAAGGGAAGTAGGGCAAAAATGAATACAAAACATTACAATTACATAAATAAATTTTAAAACAAAATTATGTTGAAAAACAACTGCATATATCCGTGAACAAATATGATATCACATTTTTAAAGGTTGAAATTGGAATGAATTTATCCAGTTTGAGAGTATTTTGCCAAGCATTCCAGTCGCGAGCGGCAGCAGATTGAAAAGATGCAAAACCAAACTCAGAGTTGGTTTTAGGAATGCTTAATTGAAAATGAAGTGAGGACCGGGTGTTATATGTGACAGGCTTTAGCTGCAGCAAGTGACCTAAGTGTGGAGGTGAGTGGCCGAGAAGGGTCTTATAAATGAACGTGAACCAGTGAATTTTACGGCGATTGTGAAGGGAGGGCCAGTTAACAGATGAATATAAAGCACAGTGGTGTGTATTGAAAGGAGCATTTATGGCAAACCTGATAGCAGAATGGTAAAGAGCATCAAGTTTTGATAGTGTGGACTTACAAGCAACCCTATATATAGTGCTTCTATAATCTAACATGGGTAGAATGGTTATTTGAGTAAGAATAAGTTTGGCAGAAGTGGTGAAGGAAGAGCGGTTTCTGTAAAAGAAACCAAGCTTGGCTTCGACCTTAGATTGCAGCTTTGATATGTGGATAGAGAAAGAAAGTGACGTTTCCAACCAGATGCCCAAGTAGTTATAAGCAGTGACTTGTTCTAAAATATCCCCCTTGCAGGTTGTGATGTTAAGGGCAGGAGGAGGCGTAGTACCCCTACGGCAAAACCACATGCTTTTTGTTTTGGAGGTATTGAGAGTGAGTTTAAATTGTGTAAAAGACTGCTGTAGTTGGTGAAAGCTATGTTGCAGGGTAGTTTGAACAGCATCAGGGGAGGGACCTATGGCATAAAGGATTGTATCATCGGCATATAAGTGAATGAGTGAATTACCAATTGCCTGGGGAATGTTATTAATATAAATTGAGAAAAGTGTGGGACCAAGGATGGAGCCTTGGGGGACACCCCTTGTGACTGGGAGAGAATGGGAGAAAAGGTTTTCAAATCTTACACATTAAACACGTTGAGAAAGATAATTTGAGAACCAAACCAGTGAGTGATCAGTGACACCAAGATAAGTGTGTTGTGGTCCACCGAGTCAAAAGCTTTTGCAAGATCAATGAATATAGCAGCACAGTTTTGTTTGTTATCTAATGCAGTTGTAATGTCATTGAGCACTTCAGTGGTAGTTGTAACACAACCATACCCTGATCGGAAGCCAGACTGTGCCCCGGAGATGATACCGTTCACATTAAGATAATTGATTAGTTGTTTATTGACAAGGTTTTCCAGAATTTTTTTCTGACACTTTTTTCCAGAGTTTTTTTAGACACACATGGTAAGATGGAAATTAGCCTGTAATTATTCAGGTCAGCCTGATCACCGCCCTTATATAGAGGAAGCACAACCGCTTCTTTCCAAGCAGGTGGAATCTTGGCTGTATAGAGGGAGAGGTTAATGAGGGCTGTTAGTGGAGCCGCAATGACGGGGGCAGCAATTTTAATAAAAAAAGCAGCAAGATCATCTGACCCAGCTGCTTTATTGGGGTCCAGAGCAGTCATTTCCTTCAAGACTTCCCCCACTAAAACAGGCCGGATGGAAAAACTGCGAGGAGGTGCTAAAAGGTTGCAGGTATTAGAGGCTGCAGGGGCTGTAGAAATAGGGTTTAATGTTTTCGAAACTAAGCCAGCATTTATGAAGTGGTGATTGAAAGCTTCAGCCATGGAGTTTTACTATGTCATCCAATTTTAGGGACAATGGTATGGTCCGGGGTTTATTTTCAAGTTTTTTTACCGTATTCCAAAATGCTTTTGGATTCGCACCACAAAGTGTGAGCTGTTTTTTAAAAAAGCCAGCTTTAGCCTCCCTCACCGCTTGTGTGGCCTTGTTCCTGATTTGACAAAATAAAATGTTGTCTTTAACAGAGTGTCTTGCGTGCTCTGCGCCAGGCTGTATTTTTTTGCTGAAGCAGAACCACTAGATCACGATTAATCCACAGGCTGTTGCGTTTTTTTTATACGCATGTTTTTGTTTGGGGCATGTTTGTTGATTACAGCAGTTAAAAGATCTTTAAACAACAACCATGCATCATTCACTGTAGGAATCAGACTGACTCTATACCAACTTACATGATTCAAATCATGTAAGAAGGCTTGAGCATCAACATTTTTCAGAATACGTTTAGTAGTGATTACGACAGGTTGTTTGACAGGAAGTTGTTTTCTAACACAGGCAATGAAACAGTGGTCGCTGAGATCACCAAATATGATGATGATAATGATAATAATAAAGATTTATAATAAAATATTAATTAATGATACAGAAAATAATGTAATATTTAGTGCAGTTACGCATACTTACAGTATTTCTTTAACTTTATTGAAATGGAAAACAATGTTTTGTTGATCTACTCTAAACCAGGTGCGCCCACGTGTTGTGCACATCAATTGTTAGGCGCTCACAAAAATACTGGATGGCTCTAAAAGGGCAAAGAGCATCTACTTTCTTAAGGTATGTCAGTGATTTTTTAGGTACTATATTAATGAATAGCTCCTCAACATCAGCAAGCTTAATTAAAGCATTTTGATTGATTGTCATATGCTAGTGTTTTTTTCTGTCGTTACTTTGAATCTACAGAATAATGTTTTGGAAAGGGCAAAAGAGGTGTTTGGTGTGTATCTGGAGAATGGTAATCACTGGACCTTTTTTGTGAGTCAAACCTTTTTAAGGATAAAACATGTTTGTATGCAGATTCTATTTTATTCTTGCCTAAAACCTTTACATATTACCCTCTTAAGGATCATGCATTTGAATCAATATGTGATGTGCAACATAATTTGTTTATTTAAGCCCAACACATTTCTAAACTTTCAAGGTAAAATGCAAAAAAAGAAGAAAGATTATGACACGGTCAAATTATGAATAAAATATTTGACATTATTATAAGCTGTATCACACATGAATCCTATTTTTTCTTAAATGTTCCTAGTAATAAAAGGTACGGAGTTTAGCCCAACACTTAACTTCAAACTTTAAGGCAAGGGTCATTAAACTTCGTCTAGGAGGGCCACTGTTCTGCAGAGTTTTGCTCCAAGCAGCTCACACCTGCTTAAAAATGTTTACCTAGCAAGACCTCAATTGTCAGGATCCTATGTGTTTAGTTGGGGTTGTTGAATGGTATTAAAAAATAAAGTCCAAAGTCGGCAACACCAGAGCTTATTAAGTTTATATTATAAAAGTGTATAAAAGTTTATTGTTATTTAAAACTCATAGCTTCATAGCTATCTGATGTGACGTTTCAAGCACACAGACTATCCTTCAGACACATTTAACACAGTGTTACATGTGTCTGAAGAAGAGCCTGTGTGCTTGAAACGTCACATCAAATATGAAGCAGAGTATTTTTTTAATATTTTTGGAGCTCTGGTGTTGCCGACTTTGGACTTTATTTTTCATTATATATTTTTGGTCGAGCACCCAATTTAGATGGATGTGCGCATTTTTTGCTATTTTTTTTATATTGAATGGTATTGCAATAATTGTCTTATGGTTATTATAACTTCAGATATTTATGTTATAGCATTGCAATGTTGACAGAAGGTGCATCACCTATTTTAAGTCTGAGAGATGGAGTGGCAATGCCAAGCAATTGCTCAACACTGGTGGTAAATATTAATAGATTTGTTTAGAATTGTGATATCAGTGGTCTAACAGGATAAAGGTCTACTTTAAGTGTCAATTTATGTATAATGGAGGTACCTGCTAGTAGAACTCTATTACATAATGTAGTCTTTATCCATCTGACCCCATTTCTAACCAAATACGTCCCATTCACAATTCACACTTTATACAGTTCCACTGCTGCACAATTAGTTCCTGTGACAAGCACAAGTACGCCTCACTGTAGCTTAAGCTACATCTTTGTTATTAGGACACAAACACTGTTTATAGAGGTTTAATCTGACATCGATATGAGTAAACAATGACAAAATGTTTATTTTAAAATGAATTGTTTAAATTGGATGCTAGTGCCAATTATGAATTTGTTGATTTCAGTGCATTTGCAACCTTAAGGGGAGTTAAAGGCGAGTGGGACCTCATAACCACAAAACACAGTTTGCAAACCGATTCGGTGTCATGTGGGATCCACACACTTGCAGTAAGTTACCAAGCATAGATCATTGTGTGCATGTGTTTCACCTACTGAATTTGAACTTATTATACAGAATCTTTCCTTGTACATGGTTATGTTAAAGTGCCAACACTTGTCAGATTTTGTATTTAGTGACATATCTATTGCTGTATCATGCTTGTATTATTTTAAAACTTTTGTCTTCCATTAAGTTTGCCACTGAATTTATGAAGGCTGGTGGCTTCATTACCTCGTTCTAGTGCCCTGTAATACAACAAGAGAGAATCCACCTGGCCTCAATTTTGTTTCAATCCATAGGTATGTGCCTAATTAATTGAAATGTTTTAAATGAATATCAATATCTATAAAAGTTTCGAAATTTGGACCCTTGGCATATCTTTGCTCATCAAAAGTGTTGTTGAAGGATACTGACTGGATAATCAGATCCCCTGTTGTTATACAGAAAAGTGAAGTAACAGGCCATTGTTGAAAATAAATAAAATTCTATAAACCTAAGTGCAAGGTGCACTATGAAGTGTTTTCCAGAGCTTTTTCCACTGGCTGAAAAGGATTACTGTGGGAGAGCGTATGAGTTCGGGGAAAAAGGAACGCTACGACAGGACGTTAGAAGGCGTTTAAGCCACTTTTATTGATAATTTTTATTTCGGGTGCTCAGTGCCTCAATCACACATCTCTGGCGCACGCACACACACACACACACACACACACACACACACACACACACACACATCCTCACCCTCCTCCTTAAATGCCCCCTGCGATCACTGAAAGAGAGAGAACACTCGTTAGACATTATCTGCTTCAGGTGAGGCATTCCTGTGTCTACCTGCTCCCGACCCCGCCCTCCATTCCCAAACCGGCGCTCGGCCACGCCCCCGCTGCCACAATTACATTATATTAAAAACCTGTCAGTGTTTTTCATTCATTAAATGGAATCAATCCATAAAACCAGAAACTGGGAAAGTGTTGCAAAATTAGAAAATTTCCCTTAATTATGCAAAAGAAAATATAAAGAAATAATTTTTTACATGTGTATTTACAGATCGAACCAAAAAATGTAGAATTTGTGCCAAAAATGTTTTAGGAAAAAAGAAAGTAAGTGCAGTTATATGCATGAATACATGCACAAAAAGCATATATAGATCATACACCAACAGGCATGACCAAGACAGAATTACACACGCACACTCACTGTAAGAAATTACTGTGATTTTGTGTCACACTTTTATCATGTGGATGAATGTGGTACAAAACAGATAATATCATATATATTATAGTATGAGATGCTCTATTTAACAGTTTAAAAATTATATTTCTTTTTCGTAAATTAGTTTTATACTGTAAAATGTACAGGGTTTTTTTGTAAATATGTTTACACAACAGCTGCCATATTTTTTGGTAAAAACTACAAAATGTTTTTACAGTGTATTTTTTTGTGTTATTACTTTAAGAACTGCAGTTGATTTATAGGTCATATAGGTAATCCTTCTCACAGACCTATACCCAAGTATGTGTAGTTAGTGTACTGAGAATCTGTAATGTTTTTCATGGATTATATTGTATGAAACTATTTATGATTTATTAAATATGACAGATTAAATAAATATAACAATAGGCAGCAACTAAAACAGTGACCCACCTAAAAATAATCAATGGTTATAACACCCCAAAAATGCATGGCTATGCACACTTCTTCAGAGGGTCATTATTATAGATTCAATGATTATTTTGTGTTGTGGACCAGATCTGTCCACCTGATTTTTTTTATACTTATTTATTCATGAAACTCTGGTAGCAAGTTTGTAACAACATGCAGTTTTATAATGTTTTAAAATTTTATTAATGAAACTTATTATAAAATGTTAACCCACATACAGTGTGTGTAAATATACTGTATGTCAGGAATATGGACTGTTTTGTTGTGTTTTGTCCTGTGTCAGCCCCTGTAGTTGCCCCGCCCCTAGTTACCCCTGATTGTTCTCCAGCTGTTCCCCTTTACCTTGTATATTATAAACCCATGTGTTTGTGTGCTTCCTTGTCAGGTCATTAAATGTCATCTGTATGCCATTCTGCTGTGTTCACAAAGACGTTTGCCTGTTCCTGTTTCCCAGGTTGTGGGATTTTTATTTAAATTGGTGAGAACTTCTTTTGGCCTGACACATTTGTCTATAATTAATGTGATCAATTGATTACAATTTTCTTTAGTTAAGGGGTACTGAGACAAAAAAAAAAAATCAAGTATGTTATTGCTATAGCCCAGGAAAATCGAACGAAAAAATGTATTCCTCCATTATGTTGCAATGCAAAATGAATTCTATACACTGATTCATAAGCCACTGAAGGAACAATTTAAGAATAACTGCAGTTACTGCTAAAATGCTATTTGTGATATAAATTTAAACTCATTTTGATTAAACAATAATAGAGTAAAATTTAAGTTTTATCAAAAAAGCCAAAAATCAAAGTCATTCTATCTTAACTTAGTACTTACTCGTGTTACATGGTACCAACAAAAGAGAACGTCAGACTCGTTGAACACTCTCCGGATGGCATTGATTTCAGCCTGATCTTTATCAACCATAAAGCACCTAATAAAAATAAAAAGGCAGAGCTTTTGCTTTTGCTTCCAAAAAAGGAATTTTGTTGTTTACTTTGTTTACCATCTTTAGAAGTTAATTACCAAACCAATTTGTACATTGTACAGAGATCAACATCTACCAAGTACCAAGTTGGTCTGAATATTCTAAAGCATTTTGGGATATAGCCTTGCGTACAGTTTGGCTTGCTCTTTTTTAAATTAGTTTGCATTTTATTCAAGAAGTGTTGGGTTTACCAAAAAGCTTTTGATATCTTTTAATCAGCATAATCTGAAGAAATCAATGGAGCGCCACAACTGTTAGGTTACATTCTTCAAAATAATTTTCTCTTTCTTCAGCAGAACAAATACATTTTTTCAGGCTTGGAACAATTTGCTGGCGAGTAGAAGATGACAGAATATTTGGTTGCACTTTATTTTACAGTATATGCACTTACAATGTACTTACCTAATAATTATTACTAAAGTAATGCATATTATAAGGAAACTACAGAGGGTTAAGATTAGTTTTGTGTAGGTTCAGGGTTGGTACCCTGTTATTACCCAGTTTTTGCAATTACTAATATAAGTACATTGTATGTACATGAGGAACAGGACTGTAAAATAAAGTGCTACTAAATTTTCATTTTGGGGTGAACTGACCCTTTAAGAAACTGTTTATATAGAAAAAATTATTGAATCTTCTTCTTTTTCTTTCGGCTGCTCCCATTAGGGGTCGCCACAGCGGATCATCCGTCTCCATACCACCCTGTCCTCTACATCTGCCTCTTTCACACCAACTACCTGCATGTCTTCCCTCACCACATCCATAAACCTCCTTCTTGGCCTTCCTCTTTTCCTCCTACCTGGTGGCTCCATCCTCAGCATTCTTCTACCAATATAATTCATGTCCCTCCTCTGCACATGTCCAAACCATCTCAATCTCGCCTCCCTCACCTTGTCACCAAAACATCCTACATGCGCTGTCCCTCTAATAAACTCATTTCTAATCTTATCCATCCTCGTCACTCCCAACGAAAACCTCAACATCTTCAGCTCTGCTACCTCCAGCTCCATTTCCTGTCTTTTACTCAATGCCACTGTCTCTAATCCATACAACATCGCAGGTCTCACCACAGTCCTATAAACTTTCCTTTCATTTTGCAGATACCCTACTATCACAAATCACTCCTGTCACTCTTCTCCACCCACTCCACCCTGCCTGCACTCTTTTCTTCACTTCTAACACACTCTCCATTACTTTGCACTGTTGACCCCAGGTACCTGAATTCCTCCACCTTCTGAAGCTCTTCTCCTGCAACCGCACCACTCCACTGCCCTCCCTCTCATTCACACACATGTATTCTGTCTTACTCCTACTGAGTTTCATTCCCCTTCTCCAGCGCATATCTCCACCTCTCCAGGCTCTTCTCAACCTGCTCCCTACTCTCACAACAAATCACAATATCATCCGCAAACATCATAGTCCAGGGAGACTCCTGTCTGACCTCGTCCGTCAACCTGTCCATCACCACTGCAAACAGGAAAGGGCTCAGGGCCGATCCTTGATGCAGTCCAACCTTCACCCTAAACCAGTCTGTCGTACCTACTGCACACTTCACTGCTGTCACACTGTCCTCATACATGTCCTGCACCACCCTCACATACTTCTCTGACACACCTGACTTCCTCATACAATACCACAACTCCTCTCTTGGCACTCTGTCGTACGCTTTCTCTAAATCCACAAATACACAATGCAATTCCTTCTGTCCTTCTCTATACTTCTCCATCAACATTCTCAAAGCAAATAAGGCATCTGTGGTGCTCTTCCTCGGCATGAAACCATACTGTTGCTCACAGATGGTCACCTCTTCTCAGCCTGGCTTCCACTACTCTTTCCCATAACTTCATGGTGTGACTGATCAACTTAATTCCCCTGTAGTTACTGCAGGTCTGCACATCTCCTTTATGCTTAAAGATCGGTACCAGCACACTCTTCTCCATTCCTCAGGCATCTTCTCACCTTCCAAAATCCTGTTAAACAATCTGGTCAAAACCCACTGCCATCTCTCCTAAACATCTCCACGCTTCTACCGGTATGTCATCTGGTCCAACCGACTTTCCACTCTTCATCCTCTTAATCGCTGCTCTCACTTCCTCCTTACTAATCCTATCTACATCCTGCTTCACCAACTCCACATCATCCAACCTTCTCTCTCTGATTTTCCTCATTCATCAGCTGCTCAAAATACTCCCTCCACCTTCTCAACACACTCTCCTCACTAGTCAACACATTTCCTCTCCATCCTTTACTGCTCTAACTTGCAGTACATCCTTTCCAGCTCGGTCCCTCTGCCTGGCCAATCGGTATAAATCCTTTTCTCCTTCGCATATCTCCACCTCTCCAGGCTCTTCTCAACCTGCTCCCTACTCTCACAACAAATCACAATATCATCCGCAAACATCATAGTCCAGGGAGACTCCTGTCTGACCTCGTCCGTCAACCTGTCCATCACCACTGCAAACAGGAAAGGGCTCAGGGCCGATCCTTGATGCAGTCCAACCTTCACCCTAAACCAGTCTGTCGTACCTACTGCACACTTCACTGCTGTCACACTGTCCTCATACATGTCCTGCACCACCCTCACATACTTCTCTGACACACCTGACTTCCTCATACAATACCACAACTCCTCTCTTGGCACTCTGTCGTACGCTTTCTCTAAATCCACAAATACACAATGCAATTCCTTCTGTCCTTCTCTATACTTCTCCATCAACATTCTCAAAGCAAATAAGGCATCTGTGGTGCTCTTCCTCGGCATGAAACCATACTGTTGCTCACAGATGGTCACCTCTTCTCAGCCTGGCTTCCACTACTCTTTCCCATAACTTCATGGTGTGACTGATCAACTTAATTCCCCTGTAGTTACTGCAGGTCTGCACATCTCCTTTATGCTTAAAGATCGGTACCAGCACACTCTTCTCCATTCCTCAGGCATCTTCTCACCTTCCAAAATCCTGTTAAACAATCTGGTCAAAACCCACTGCCATCTCTCCTAAACATCTCCACGCTTCTACCGGTATGTCATCTGGTCCAACCGACTTTCCACTCTTCATCCTCTTAATCGCTGCTCTCACTTCCTCCTTACTAATCCTATCTACATCCTGCTTCACCAACTCCACATCATCCAACCTTCTCTCTCTGATTTTCCTCATTCATCAGCTGCTCAAAATACTCCTCCACCTTCTCAACACACTCTCCTCACTAGTCAACACATTTCCTCTCCATCCTTTACTGCTCTAACTTGCAGTACATCCTTTCCAGCTCGGTCCCTCTGCCTGGCCAATCGGTATAAATCCTTTTCTCCTTCCTTAGTGTCCAACCTCTCATACAGCTCCTCATATGCCTTTTCCTTGGCTTTCGCCACATCCTCTTAACCTGCTGCCGCATCTCCTTGTACTCCTGCCTACTTTTCTCATCACTCTGTCTATCCCACTTCTGTTTTGCCAACCTCTTTCTCCTTATGCTCTCCTGCACTTCCTCATTCCACCACCACGTCTCCTTGTCTTCCTTTCTATTTCCAGATGTCACACCAAGTACTTTTCTAGCTGCCTCCCTCATCACTCCTGCAGTAGTTGCCCAATCATCCAACACCTCTTCACCACCACTGAGCCTCTCTGACCTCTTCCCTGAACCTCACACTACACTCTTCCTCCTTCAGTTTCCACCATCTTATTCTTCTTTCAGTCCTCACTCTCCTCCTCTTCTTCTTCGCCTCCAAAACCATCCTACAGACCACCATCCGATGCTGTCTAGCTACACTGTCCCCTGCCAACACCTTACAGTCTCCAATCTCCTTCAGGTTGCATCTCCTGCATAGCACATAGTCCACCTGTGTGCACCTTCCTCCACTCTTATCGTCACCCTATGATCCTCCTTCTTCTTAAAATAAGTGTTCACCACTGCCATTTCCATCCTTTTAGCAAAATCTACCACCATCTGCCCTTCCACATTCCTCTCCTTAAAACCATACCTACCCATCACCTCCTCGTCACCTCTGTTCCCTTCACCTACATGCCCATTAAAATCTGCCCCAATCACCAACCGTTCTTTCCTAGGTACACCATCTACCACTTCATCTAATTCACTCCAGAATCTTTCCTTCTCCTCCATCTCACAGCCAACTTGTGGAGCATAGGCACTGATGACATTTATCATCATCCTTCAACTTCCACCTTCACGATCATCACCCTATCAGAAACTCTCTTCACCTCCACTACACTCTTACTGTACTCTTCCTTCAGAATCACCCCTACACCATTTCTCTTCCATCCACACCATGATAAAACAGTTTAAATCCACCTCCAATGTTCCTGGCCTTACTCCCTTTCCACTTGGTCTCCTGAACACACAGCATATCTACCTTTCTCCTCCATCATATCAGCTATCTCTCTCCTTTCCCGTCATAGTACCGACATTTAAAGTACCAACCCTAACCTCCACTCTCCTACACTGCTCCTTTCCCTGCCGTCTCCGTAGACGTCTTCCTCCTCTCCTTCTCCTCCTTCGGCCAACAGTAGCCCAATTTCCACCGGTACCCTGTCGGCTAACGATACCTGTGGCGGTCGTTGTTAACCCGGGCCTCGGCCGATCCGGTATGAAATTCTCATTTGTGATCCGCATGTTTGATTTGGCACGTTTTATGCTGGATGCCCTTCCTAACGCAACCCTCCCCATTTACCCGGGCTTGGGACCGGCATTAAGAATGCACTGGCTTGTGCCTCCCTAATGGCTGGGTTGAAAAAATTATTGAATAATTTATATAATTAAATAATAATTAAACATTTCTACTAATGTTTTTCTAAATTAATTTAATTTACTTACTAAACAGCTGTTTGTTTTACCTTGGAAATACATAAAATGATGGTTTTAGCTTTTCCAGTGCCAGCTGAAGTGTGTCCTGCTTTTCATTTCCCAACAGGGATTCCATGACCATGACTGTCTCTGACAATTAATGCAAATAAAGGAAAACCATACTGGTTGACACCATGTGTCACATTCATAAAAACAATCTCTTTTCCATATTCATGAAGGTTGTCTCTCATGGATGGTGTTTGGAGAACTATGATAAGATCTGTTTGAGGACTATATGGCTGATAAAAAATAACATAGTCTTTAAAAGGGCCCTCTAGAAGGTGTGAGGTACTAGTGGCATCATCTTTGTATCGCTGTTTTTTTCTCATCATACATGTCTGGATATTTTCAATGTCTTTTGTGGTAACAAAATAAGCTTGGTTGTTGAGATCAGTATGTCCCTGTTCCCTTGACCACTCATATGATTTTAGGAGAATTGTATCTGGTTTAACACCAAGAGATATTAAATCCTGAATATGCTTGATAAGCTCTTGACTAATGTTTTCTGAGTGTCCCTCAGAAGAACTTGATGGGTCATGTCCTGAATCAATGCTGTAAGCTTTTCTCTATAACTAGTTTGTTGAGCCAGTCTTTCCTCTTTTTAAAAGAAACATAGGCCTTGCATCCTTTGGCAAGTCGACTTCGTTGAGTGCATGCTCCAGAGCACTTACATAAAAACAAGAAATATCCATGTTTTTGATTTTGAAGACTTGCAGAATTCACAGTCCTGAATTTGGCATCTTTGGAGGCGTTTATGGCAGTGAGTCTTTGCTGAATAAATTCACAGGCATCTAAATCCTTTTCTAAAACATGAACTGTTATATCTGCCTCTTTTTTGTTTCCTTTAAAACGCTCCTCTTTGTAGACTGTTGTTTTTTATAAATTCCTCCATCTCTAATGTCAAAATCTAAAGATCAAAGAGACAAAAACAATTAGATCAAACATCAATAATGTGAAGTAAAAATCCATGATAATCTCAAGAAAACATCATATTCATGTGTAACAGAATAAATCAGTGATGACTTGAGGTCAGCATATTCATATGTAACAGAATAAATGATCTGTTTCAATCGGTTCTACCTGGATCTCACAGCGGATCGCAGTAGGGTCTCAAATTGTGTCTGATGGTGGTCAGAGCTGAATGATCCGTGCGGTGCTCAAACTAGCGCTGTTTTGTTCCGCATTTCGTTCGTCTTTAAATGCAACTATTTAATTGCTGTCAACAGTCGTTATTAGACTGTTATAACTGGCACTAGAAAGTTAACGGTAACTTACATCAGTGAAAGGCTAACGCGGTTAACTTGGCAATTCAAACTAATATTACAATTTCTGCTGTAAAATCCCCACAAATCTAAAAAGAAATATGAAGCTTACTATCATTAATATACTTCTGTAAAATGATACCTTAAGAAAAATTAAGGCACGGTCTTACCTCTTTGCTGGTGGCACATCCTGATTTTGCCACTGGTGCGGTGCAGGTGCAGAACGTTGTTTATTTTGTATTTTGGCGGACTCTGCAAAATAGTGATAGTAATTGGGTCGCACATAGTAATGACGTCGTAAACGCTGATTGGCTGAGGAAGTTTGGCTGAGGAAGTCCCAGGGTCATCATAAAAAAATATTGGTCTCAGGGCGACATGGACTTGGCAAAAGCAGGACGTGCTCTAAACACACGTACAGCCAAGTACAAAATTTGGTACAGTGGTTACAATGCTGGATAAAAAGTAGGTGTTTGATACATCCAACTGTGTGGTTAATGTCTTCCAAACAATCAAGGCAGCGACTGATGTCATTAAAAAAAAACACTTTGAAAATGCCTTAACATTCTTCCACCCTACTCCCCGTTCCTGAACCCAATTGAAGAGTTTTTCTCGGCTTGGAGGTGGAAGGTTTATGATCATCAGCCACATACACGGATGACACTGCTGGCTGCCATGGATGCAGCATGTGAGGACATCTCAGCAGATGCATGCAGAGGCTGGATTAGGCACTCAAGAAGATTCTTTCCACCATGCATAGCAAGGGAAAATATATATATTGTGATGTGGATGAGAATCTGTGGCCCAACAGAGAGGACCGACATGACGCATGGGAAAACTGCCATATAATTTCACCTTTACCTTCTGTACATGTATAGTTTTTCCCACTTTGTCTTTTTCAGGTTTTCATTTGTTGGTAAATAGCCTATGTGTAGTTTCCTTTGTTTTCTGTATGTAAGTACCACTATTGACAGTACAGTAAAAATGTAAATACAGTGTGATCTTTTGTTTCGATTCTTCCATATACTGTTACGTGGGTCGATGTTGATTGGTTAACTGAGGTTAGATGGAATCAATCAGAAAAATTATCTATTCATACCATGTAAATTACTGTAACACCTGGTTGATGCACAATGGTTTGCAAAAGTAACTTCTTTTTTTACCGGAGGGACACTGTAAATTATGACACACACCAGTACGGTAATTTAGTAGTTTCTAGTCATCAAAACCTGACTTGAGTATAATTTAAATAACTAAAACTGAGTATGATGTTCTACGGACAACATGACTAATAATTTTGCCTGTCACGTTCACATTGTTGAAAAAATGACATGGGATTCTGCTGCCTCTGACACAATGATTGATGAAAAAACACGCTTTTGCACGATAGATAAAGCATTTTGAGCAGGTGACGCGTATTTTCCTGTTATCCACTATGTTGTGCAGTTTGTACGTGTTGTTTTGAGAAATGCACTTGGAGATCTGCAAACTTCAATCCTGATCTGAGAAATGACTGAAAGCAGTTAAAAAAAAATGTAATGTTCACTCAGGTGTGTAGGGGTGAAGGATAGCCCACCTGATCCAATCTCACAGAAGAGCTACTGTAGCACTAGTTCATGAATATGTTAATGCTGGATATGATAAAAAGGCTTCACAATACACAATGCATTACAGCTTGCTGCATGTTGGACTGCACACACACTATTAGTGCATCTGACCACTTTCAACCATATATACTGTAGCTGATGCAGTACACAGTGAAATGAGACAACATTTCTCATTTCACTGTCTACTTCAACAGTTATATATGGTTAAAATGAGCATAAAAGCTTCTTGATTTGACTTGACTTGAACTTAATGTGGTAAATGGTTTAGAGTTGGGTCCTAGTGTTGTTAAGTTTTAATGAAATAAGGGGAAATTGGTCACACCATTGATTTAAACTGATTTTTGGTCATATAAGGTTGTGAAAAGGTCGCTCATACCAAATACGCTTTCGCTTGGATCTTGGCATGCTTGACAGACATATCTTCATGAATGAGTGCTCATCAATTAAAACTCAACCCCAGCAAAACAGAACTGTTGGTCATTCCAGGTGATTTATCTCCAGTTCAAGATCTCCGAATAACTCTTCATGACGCTCTGCTCTCCCCTTCAGCCACGTCTCGCAACCATGTGGTAACTATGGACAATCAACTCTCCTTCTCCTCACATGTCGCTAATGTTGCTCGTTCTTGTTGATTTCTTCTCTACGACATCTGAAGGATTCGACCATTTCTGTCCATACAGGCTGCCCAGGTGCTTGTTCAGACTCTCGTCATTTCGAGACTGGACTGATGCAACTCTCTGCTGGCAGGTCTTCCTCTGAATTCGTCCACTGCAAATGATCCAAAATGCAGCTGCACGACTTGTTTTCAACCTGCCTATGTTCTCCCACACCACCCCACTGCTGTGCTCCATTCACTGGCTTCCAGTAGCTGCACATATCAGATTCAAAACACTGAATCAAAACAACATCTTACGTCAGAGACCTCATCACACCTTGAAATGCACCCCTTTTTATGGTGTCTTATGTAACACCTTGGTCCTGGAGGAATGTTGTTTTGTTTCACTATGGTCGACACTATATAGGGTTGGAATGACAATAAATGTCTACTTGACTTCTGCAGGACATGCTGCACTGTACTAAGATTTAGCTTATATAATATACATAAACAATTATAATAAACAAAATAATAAACATATTTGAATATATAATTTGTATTTACAAATTGATTAATATCATTTGTTTGTCATAATCATATATTATTATACGAAATAATATACAATATAATTTGGCCCTTTCCAATATGGCGGCTACGTTTTCGCATTGCAGTACTGCATAGCATCACATGTCATTTCCTGTATCATGTCCCTACACCGGAAGCGTGGTCCAATTAATTTTTTCTTTCCTTTGCTACCACCTAGGGGCCTGAGAGTATTTTACACATAACTTGAAGGTCAATATAATTTTGTGTAATAAAAAAAGAAATAAAAGATGCTTAAAATCAAATTTGTCAATAGTCACCTTATTTTTTTGAAAGTCTAATATTAATATTTTATTTAGCTTGCAGATTATCATAAGTGTGTGACGTCATATCCACCCGGCTGCGGAAGTCTTTCCAGGGTGCACGCTTCTCTCTCTCCGTGCTTAAACCTTAGAGGTGACATTTTTTAACCAGCTCGCACTGTTCTATAAAATCTAATACATAAGCACAGAGTGACAATGGCGGATTTCAATAGTTTTGATATGCCGTCAGCCGGCTCGTCAAACAACGCGGACGCTGCGGAACTCCAGCGTCTGATCGCTGTGGAGCAGCAGAAAGCACAGTTCCAGGCTCAGGTATGTCAATCAGAATTAGAAACCCTGCACTGCAGAAGCCTTGGCAATAGAGGCTGATTTATAGATACCAGCTTTTCAGAAGGACGAAGGATCTGATTATATCTGTAACAGAGTATACACTCTGCAAAATATTTAAAATACTGAAGTGGCGCTGACCCTTTGATCACGTGCAAGATATCTGTATTGCGTCACAAAATATGTTAATATCAATAGAATCGGAATTAGGCTAGTAATGACACTGATCTGATCGTTTTTGATTAGTACACCGTTTCATATTTGTTTGTTGAACTGATGCTAAGGCTGTGTATGTTTACAGGTGCATAACTTCACAGATGTGTGCTGGGACAAATGTATAGAGAAGCCGAGCTCAAAGCTGGACTCGCGCACCGAGACGTGCCTCGTGAGCTGTGTGGAACGCTTTATTGACACCACACTGGCCATCACAAACCGCTTCACACAGATGGTGCAGAAGGGCACACACTGAGCATGCTGGCACCGCACGACCTCTCAAGGACAAAAGGCCTATGCTTCTATTGGCATCCTCTTCCTCACTGGCAAATAAGGAGGAGAGGACTTCAGCCAAACTCTCAAAATGAATCCCAAATGACTCTTTATTCCCTCTGAATGCTATAACATTCTAATTTGTTCATTTTTTCCCTTCATTTTCTCAAGTCTAGAAATAGAGTTCACCCTCTGGGAAGATTCCACACATTAGCAAACTCTACTTTAAAGTAACCCTGAATGAACCATTTTAAGCCACTTTAATTAAATCAAACCCCCATGCTGTACTTGCTTAAACATACTGTACATCAAATATGGAGCCATTTGGGATTCAGCCCCTGTTTGAGGTCATGAATCATAACTCGTACCTTCACTTAAATCTCATAACTTTAAAAGATAAACTAGGGACTAGTGCGAACAGTGGACTGTGTGATTGTGTGGCAGTTTCACGTAATAATTCTCTCACCACGGTATTGTTTCCAAACAGTTATTGTTTTTACAGCCCTTGGAACTTTTGTTAGACATAATGATCAGAGTACGGATAATGATCTGATGTAACATTTCACTCAGCGATTGCCTGGATAAAGTGTAAAGTCAGTCTGATTTTTAAAGTTCAAATGTTTCTGTTTGACAGCTGTGATGTGGGTCTCATGGATTTCTCATTTTGACACTTGTTACAGTGGAATTACACAATGTGTGCTTTTTCAATTAAATACAGTATAAAACTCAGGTTTTTTCATGTATTTATTTTTTACTTTACATTTTTAGCAGGTTAAACTAAGTCCAAATTTAGAGCTAAAGATGTGAGATCTGTGAAATCTCACCTATATACAGGTGCATCTTAATAAATTAAAATATGAAAAGGTTGATTTATTGAAGTAATCCAATACAAAAAGTAAAACTCATACAGATTCATCACACACAGACTGATATATTTCAAGTGTTTATTTCTTTTAATTTTGATGATTTTGGCTCACAATGAACAAAAACCCACCAAATCACGAGTTTCATAATATACAAGTTTCACTTTTTGTATTGAATTACTTAAATTAGTCAACTTATTAATGATATTCTAATTTATTAAGATGCACCTGTATACCTGTTAGTCATGCATTTATATCATTTTCCACCAAAATGCATGTTTAAATGTATGTATGTGTTTGTTGCCTGACTGAAGTTTGTTGCCTGAAGTTTTAGCCCCAGCATATCCAATTTTGAATTTGAATTTTCTAATCTAGCTTTAGCTGCCCAATGATCAGAGATTTTTTTTTTTTAGAATTTAACAGAAGCTCCCAAGGTTTTTCTGCTTATGCCTCAGCATAATCAACCCAGTAAAGAGGTTTTATAATCTTCTTTATTATTCTTTTTTCTAATTGAAAAAATAATGCGCCAATTCTTATTTACTAGTTAGGTTTGTTTTGAAATACAATAGCTACCAATCTGGGAGGGCAAAGCCTAATGCATAATTTACTTAGTCAGATGAAGCCACCAACCATATAGTTTCATTCTGCTACACTTGCTCCATCACAGGGCAATGTAACACATTCAGAGAAAAGTACCCAACCCCTTTCTGCACACACGAGGTCACAGATGCCAGTTTTGGTAATCTTTGACTCAGTGCCTTGGGTAGCAGTGGCTGAATCCGGTCTAAGAAACAAATGACCTCATACATGCTTCCAGTCATGGAACACTGACACCATGGTTACTAGGAGAATAATAAATGGGCAGTAGTTCCTGAAACTTTGCATAGTCATGATTAATGATGAGGTGTATAGTTTTAAATGGTGCCTGTTTATGATCTAAGTCATGGCACTTTTTTTCCATCTTATATTTGTCAAGTGCTATACATAATTAAGACAATGATGGTGTGTATCCAGTAATCAACAAATGAATTTATTAAGCTACAATAAATAAATGGCAGTGTACCATTGTACACCATTGCAGAATGTTATTTCATTGGTATTATTATTACTAATATTTTAGTTTTAGAAGCAGTTTTACTATCTTTATTTGTAGGAAGCTCGTTTTATGGTTGTGTCTTCTTTTTGATGCTCTGTTCTGAAAAGAAATGACCAAATTAGTTTTATAGGACTGAAAAAAAAATGTAAATAATTTGGAGCTTTACAGCAACCGGCATACGGAATAATCCAAAAATGACTGCAGTCATAACCTTAAAATGTTATGAGCAAAATATGTCAAGCACTTGTAAAATTTGGTAAAATTGACAATCTTTCTCAATAAATTAAACTACAGATTCATGTTACAAAGCTGAAACCACCTACAGTTAGTTTGCCCAGTAATCCTCCACAATGCTACAGGCAGTGGAATAAGGTCAGTAGTGTGGTCTTTGAGGATTTGGCCTTTTTGCTTCCTCTGTGTATTGTACACAAAGTGGCCTTTGATGCATTTGTGTGTGTATGTCTTGTAGGCTGGGTGTCTGTCATCAGAGCTAATTAAAAACAGGAAGCAGATAGGTTAGCAATGCTTATTGGAGCATGCAGGAAGTCCAAAGTTATAGAATCTTCAATAGCATGACTGCCACAGGTTGATTAAAGCTGGCATGACAACAAACACTCCTTTTTTTTTGTCTTACAGCCAGCAAAAGGATTGTTTGTGAGAGAGTGGTGTTACTGAACTGTAATGACTGCCTCTATGTGAGCACCTAAATGTGCCTCTAATACATAAAGAACATTAAAAAATAAATAAATGATTAGGAAAATAGATCTTTATTCACAATACAGCTAGACTAGTAGAATTTTAATCCCATCAAATCCTTTTTAAGGCCAAACTTTTGCTCCTCTGATTTATTTGTGCCAAGTCATTAGGCTGTAATGAATTTCTTGTCAAATGTTGTGTATGAAAAAAAAAAAAGACTCAAAATATTTTCACAAATTTGGTCAAGTCAATAGTCTCAAGGTCTTTATATAAAGTCATAAATGACAATATTTTTGACATTATGGTGAATTCTTGTCTAGTTTTTACTAGATTTTTTCACTTTATTTTGTTTTTACTTTTACTATTTATATTGAGCTATTAGATAAGATAGGGATGGGTTCTCTTCTGAGTCTGGTTCTTCTCAAGATTCATCCTCAAACCATCTCATTGAGATTTTTCTTAACACAGTTGCCACTCGCTTGCTCATTAGGGATAAACTTAAAATGATAAGGAACAAACTTTTAGGCACTGAACTTATACATTATTTTATACAACCTTCTAACCATCTACCTCTCTCTGTAAAGCTGCATTGAGACAATGTTTATTGTGAAAAACGTTATGCAAATAAAAAATAATTGAATTGAAATTAATTTACAAAAAAGTAAGGCTTCTGTTCTCGTTTCTCTTGGAAATTCTGAAGTATTTCTACTTGCTTATGTCACATGTTAGAATTTAGTACAGCTACAGCATTAGAAAACAGTACAGTGACAGAGCCTCCTGTTTTCTGAGGTGTTTTATCAAGGACATGTAAAATAACAGATCTGGCAGTCTGTAATGAAAGGAAATAAAACATTCCTTCATTGAGTCATAAAAATAGGCTGAAAATGATAATAATTGTAGAATTGCAAATAGTTAATTACATTGTTTGCATCTTTTAACTATTGTTTATTTTTTTAACAAACCAAGAGGCTGCTTAAATTTTTAATGTTTTCTATAATGTTGCATTCCAGATAAGCAATAATTACTGCATTATTGTTTCCATTTTAAAGTTCATATTTTTATGAAAAAAAAAATCTGTTCTTGCCTTGATGTAAAGAAAATGTAACATTATCTTATATATCCTTCATATCCCTTTTTCATTATCAGAGAAAACAGACCCCAAGCCTTGTCCTTTACAAAAGGCCACTGTGAAGCTGAAGCCTCAAGATCAACAAGTTCTTAATTAAACCCGGTAGCATAATAGGATCTAAACCTGCCATGATCAGTGTCTGTGTCTGTGCCATGTCTTTTCCTGTGCAAGGAGAAAAAGGGCCCTGTGTCTTAAAGCTCCACAAAGACACTGTGCACTGTAAGACTGACACCTGAAGGACAGTAGGATCTGTGTGATGCTGCCACTACAAAGATGCCGCAGTGGAAATCGAAGACTAGCCTATTGAGCTCCACCAGGCTTTCACTGATTCTGTCTTCTAAAAGTCAGTTTTATCCGAACAGGAGTTGCAAGGACAAACGTAAAATGTTTTCACAATACACATTCTATGCACTGTGTCAGAAAATATATTTTATAAAAGAGTGTTTACAAATATTGGCTGTGTGCACAGTGGGTCCAAGTGGTATTAATAATAATTAAAAATCTTGTGGTTGGAGTGTGTGAATCACAATTTTAGCCATTAGATTGCTTAAAATGTAACATTGTCAGTAATCATCAGTAATTATAGGTATAGTAGTGTATAGAATAGCAATATACAACATTAATAATCACAAATCACAGTTTATATACCTTCATATATAATCTGCACTATTGTAGATTCTAGAGAGTGTTGTGTGTATATATCACATCAGACCTTTAAACATTTAATTGATTTATGTGAATATTAACTGAGGTTTGTGGCGAGTATCTGCTTGAGCTACGCATTTGTTTCTATTAAAGTGACTTGTTAGTGCAGGAGTCTGCCTGTTGGGATTTGAGCCCAGTTCTTTGAGCTCTGGGTCACTGTCAACATTCCAGCTTATTCAAAAGGTGGTTTTGAGGTCTCTGTGTAGGGATCTGCGCAGACCAATCAAGTTCTTGCACTTCTAGTTTCCTAATCTTCTTCATTTCAAAAATAGGAAAAGGGACTGCTAAAGCATACAAATACAACAAATATAGTATTTTTTACTTCCTTTTTTACTGTTGTTATAAAGAAGCCCTAAACCTAACCCTAACCCTTGAAGTATTTAGAAACTCTTCAAAGTTTTCAATGCCTTCCTCCATGACTAATAATAAAAAAAAAAGTCCTACTTTACACTCTGTAAGCTATTAATCAGCTTTGGTAACAAATGTTTGCCAGACAGCAGATGAGAGAGACATGTGTCATCAGCCTGGTCCATCTATTAATTATTGTCTCCTTTCCTTTGTGAATGAATGCTTAGATTGTTGTCTCGGTGTTTGCCCCTAGGCAAGTGACAGCAGCTGATAACCTTTGCAGGTGTGTTTGTGGCAAGTGGGTAATTATTTGGGCATGGAAAGCTTTGGGATTTTTGTAACAGCTGAAGTTCCGCTGTTCTTAACTGTGTTTGCCTGTCCTGTGCCCAAGGATTTGATGTGTCATATACAGTTAGATCTGTGTTCCAGGTGAGCTGCTACGAAATAATGTAAGACAAGCATGTATAAATAATAGTACTGGACATTCATTAACATGAACTTATTCTTACTACACCATCTGGGGGCAGCATTCTTCAATGTTTCACTTGTATTATAGGCAACCAGGACTGTAAATCTTTCTCTTACAATTGTGTTGACAAAATAATCCACTACAGTTATGGGTATTTAGATGGCAGACACTATTCAGATGGGGACAACAGTATTTGCAGACTATATAAGGAGCCTGTGGCTCAAATCACTATTCCAACTCTAATCCCAGCTGTCCTGTTTTTGCTATGCTTTTCAAGTTTTCTTCTTGGGTATTTTTGAGTGGCATACTATGGCAGAGTAACAAAGTAAGATGAATGTCTTTGCCCAGAAGATTATGTAATGTGTTATTTTCATGTTAAGAAAATTTAATGATGGTCTTATGCAGCTAAACTGGTTAGCTGGTATTAAATTAAAAGTTTAATAGCTTTGTATGTCGATGCCTCAGCATGATATATGTGTGTTAATGTGGTAATACTTTTTTAAAGATGTGTAAGTACCAAGCAGTCTGCCTGATAAATGTGGTTGCAGATAGTGTCTCCCTGTGGTTAGTGGATCTCAGTGGCATGTGGGTTTTAAATCCAGACATAACCTTATTAGCTGTCATCATCTCTAATCTCTCAAGAACACTGAAAGTGATTATCATTTGTTGTAAACAGTCTTTTTTGCCCTATTTTTCCAAAGGTTTCCCTCAGACTTTTCCAACTCTCTCCCTTCCTTAGAGCTTTTTTCCTTTGGTTATGGCTGTTATGACTAATGTATAATATTAAAATGAATACAAAGATATATGTGTCCTGTGTTTGTTTGTGTTATATTTGTTGCTCCATGCTTGCTCCATACATGCAGACCTTGGTTATTCATGTAAACAAATGTTCGTGTGAAGGGAGAAACAGAAAATGCTTTGAAATGAACACCTTACACCTCTGCTCAGGAACTGCAAGCTTGAGGTAGCTTCACATACAATAGTTCTATCCCTAGACTCATTTCTGTAAGATAATGCTATAAAGCATCCCCTGATTCCCTTTAATATCAGGGCATAACATTCATTTTGCCTCAAAAGTATACCACATACTTACCTCTAACATGAACAAATCAATACTGTTAAGAATATAGTTATTTCATTAGTGGAAGAGCAGATAGGTAATTGTCTTTAATGACAGTGTGAATGATTGTCAATATATTGGAATAAATAATTGTAAGCCCTCTCAGGCGCTGATAATTGTATATGGCTTCAACAAGTTGAATGCTTGCCTAGCAGGAGATGGTCAAATAGAAATCAGCTTCTTTTTTTGATGAAGATACAAAACTAATTTCAGAGAGAAAGCGTATGAATGACATCCCCTGTAGTAAAATGGGAGGATGATTAGATCTTAAAAAGATGGCATGTGAACTTGAGGACCCTCTGTGCTTAACATAAAATAGCCACAAGAGCTTCTATTAATGACAGTTGATGGGTAACTGGTTAATAATGATAAAGAAGGACATTGACATTCATAGTTCATTCACAGTTAGTTCATAGCTGGAATGGTAGGGATAGTATGGGATCACAAACTTACACACTTCAGAGTTACTGTAGCACGATGATGGTGTAAGCATCAGATATACTTCATTTCAAATTAATCTTTATGTATAATGCTTTTAACAGTGGAAATTGTTGCAAGGAAGAAATACAAAATTACAGAAATACATACATCCTGGATGTAAATTTTACATTTAAAATGTACCCTGCGGTGAGCTAGCCAAAGGCAAAAGTGAAAAGGAATTGAATGGATTTCCTTTTGAGTCTGGCTCAACCAAATGGTGGATCCAGCAACATATGAAAATAAGCATCAGATTTAGTTCAGACTTTGTTAAAGTTTTTTATGTCTATTTTGTTGATGCTTTCAAGAATTCAATAAAAGAGACCTGTTTGCAGACATTGTAGTCCTAAGCCATTTTTATGGTTTCTAAGTGGCACAGTACTATCCATAATCTCATGTATCCTTAGTCTGTCTATAATTGGCCATTCTTTTCAGCAGGATGTGAATTGTGCCATCAAGGATGCATCTGGCAGACACAGAGAGTAGAACGGGTCAAGTTTTTCCGTAGTAGCATTTGTACCTTGACAGAGAGGGGAAAAAATTATTATTATCCTGCAAGCATGCACTTTGGCAAGACTAACTATGACAGCCTAAATAACAGCCAATCAACCATCATCAAGCATCAAGCATCATCAGAAGGTTTCTGTTGTGGGATTGGGTAAAGAAATCTTGGTGCAAAACAGAGCAACTGTAATTGCAGCCTGTGTGGACTTAGGATGAACAAAGGATAGTGAAAAATGATTAGGTGTAAGAGGCAAGTAAGATGAATGATGGAGGGCATATGGATGAGAGAAGTGGTATAGATTGTGTGAACATAGAGTTGCCATTAGCGGGGAGATAGGATTGTATAGATTAGGGGTATTTAGATAAATGGGAGGAATTAGGGAAGAGGCTGGAAAAATATGAAGAGTTATTTAGCACAAGGTAATTATATCTAAGAGCTCAATTGAGAGAAGGGCTTTGATCTGTGATCTAGTACATTGTAGGGGTGTCTAAAACCCCTGAGTTAGAGTCAGAGCATCTGCAACTTTTGAGTGAGGCAGTGTCTCTGATCCTTAAAAGAAAGGGTATCTGTGATCCTTCAGAGAGAGTCATCAATTCTAAAGAGATAATATGTTTGTAATATCTCAGCTAGTGGATGCATATGTTAAGCCTTCAGAGACTGAAGGGGCTACAATCAGAGATGGGAAAAATCACAAGCCATCAAAATCTAGAGGAGCTGTAATCCTCTATAGAAGGAGGTGAGTAGAGGTGTGCAAATGATTTATTTGATTAATTTACTTTCCACCCACTCTCAAAACAATCAATTCTGTAATATTTACACAGGTGATCTTGACCAATCCCACATGCGTCTGCAGCTATTACTGGTGGAGTATTCTTATGCAAACCATTAACTGCAAGCTGTGAGCTGGAATGATCTTTATCTGATGCTGCACTATAAAGCTTTAAGGTCAACATAAATAAATGAAGGTTAAAAGAAAGCCATATAATGTATATAATGCTTAGTCACAAGACTGGACAAAGAAGTAGAAATAAAAAGAGAAAGTTAACTAGAAAGCAAGTGGAGATTCAAACTGTGCCAAAATGTGAAAAAATCCCAGATGTTCTCCTAGTCTGTGTGTTTTAATGACAACATTGATGTGTGAACCCATGGTGTGTTAGTGATTAAAGAAAGGTATAAAAAAAGAAATTTTGACAGTCATGTTTGTGCTGTATACAGCGGAAAACTTTTTGTATTTTAATAAACAGATAATTGTTCATGCTGAGTATAATTAAGCATTTTATAAGGTTTATTTTACATAGGCTGTCAATGTATTACCACATAAAGCTAAATCATTTTTGATTTAAATTAAATAAAATCAAATTATAGGAAAAACATTTTTAGTACATTAAAATTAGCACTTTACTTTTAAAATTGCCCTTGCCATTCCTCTCCACCTGCTTTATTTGTCCATCAGTCATAATAGCCAGAGGTTTTTGGCATAAAATACCTTTCCAAAATTTGACTTTGGAATGGATTTAGCCAAATATCACATAAGAGCATATAGAGTGAATATGTGAACACCTGTTAAAAGCCTAAATTTAGAAAGCGTATAGCAAGTGTCTTTACTGTTATTCTCAAACCAGTCATGAGACAAGAAGTGTGCAATTTTTAACAGTCACGTCTCCTAAATTCCTATTATTTTTATAATGACATTTTAGCAGTATTGATTTAACTTTTTGAGTTGTTGCAATCGACATATCATCCAGAAAAAAAATCAAATTAAACTGTAAATTAAAAATATATATATTTTTTATCTTTTTTTTTTTTGCATATGCGTTTTATTTTAGACTTTTCTGTCATATGAAAAACAAAAATAATAGTGAGTGGAATGAAAGAATGGTTTTAGTGGCAAATGAAGGATTGTGTGTGTAAAGCTGAGAAAAGGAATTTGGTGGAAGGCTGCCAGCCTGATGGGAAGGACAGACAGGCAGCGGGTGGATTGAGGCTTTGTCCCAGTCTGGGTTCCGGTTGGAGTCTGTGAAAGTCATCGCAGTGGATTTCCGAGACCAACAGGGACGTGCACACATGCTAGTGTCATCAGCGTCTCTCATGCTGGTGGCTGTGGCCAGGTCATTTTAGCTTTTAAACATTTTATTTATAATGGGAAGCACCAGGCCTAGGCTCGTTCCCATTCCTAGATGGGTACAGATACAGGACACACAATGGTGAATCCAGTTGCACAGTAATGAAGTTACTGACAGGACTTTCATTAATTGTGGTATTAATATCTAGGATTTCTTTCTAGGACCATGTTTTCTACACGACGTTATTTATTCTATAAACATAAATCTAAAATTAAAAAGCCATTTGTGTAAAACTAAGTACACTTTATGGTTCAGTAGCTGGTAGATCCAGCTTTAGCAGTGATAGCCTAGAGTAATTGTTTTATGTATGACTTTATCAGTTTCTCACTTTATTGTGGAGGACATTTCTCAGCTCTCTTAAGGTCTTTCTTAGATCATTGCTGATGTCGTCCCTCTTTGACATTGTGTTAACACACACCTAAATGCTCTAGAACTACAAACTGCTAAAACTTTGACTTCTATATAGGTGGTCACACTTGCTGATCTAGGTTTTCTGCATCATATTTCTTATCTTAATAGCATTTTTTAGATGAAACAAGGTACAGTAATATTACAGTATCTGTATGAGTTAATAATCACTCCAAGGTATTTTAGAGACCTATTAGAGATGCTATGCAAAAAAGCGTAGTTATAGCTTCATGTAACCCTAGTATGTTTACTTTAGTCTTGTCAAAATGAAGTAGAAGAAAACATGCTAAATTTTTGCCTGATATTTAAAATGTTAAAATATTGTAATTGAAAAAAAATTATGAATTATCACTGCTACATATAGATTGTGTGCTTGTTTCTGTGGTGGTCTTATTCCTAATTTTGTTACAGTTTTGAAAAAAAAATTATATATATATATTTTATCTTTTATTACATAGGAGAAATATATAGAACAGAACTATGAGCTTTGATATAGCTTGGGAGGCTCTTCTTTAATGGAATTAGTTTGACCACATTTACGTTCTTATGTTATAAAGTGCATGTATGTTTATTATAGCAGTGTGCTAGTTTTTTCTCTGTAATTATTTAGATTTTAGGTGGAGCTTAGGAGTGCAGAGGAACAGTGACTCTAAACATTCAGTAGCCTGATCAAGTTCTTTTAATCACACAGTGATTAAAAAAATAATAATTTCAACAAAGTTGTAGGCTGATCTTATGTTTGTAATCTAGTGAACCAGTGTTGTTTCATTCATTGATGGAGACTCAAAGCACATTTGTATGTCACTCTGGTTAAGGGTGTCTGCTAAATGCCATAAATGTAAATATAAATGCAATCATATTTGAAAACTGTGGGTAATAATTGATCAATTCATTACCAACAACTAACATGAATTTGTGATTGACACAGTAATGTAGCAAGGTGCATATAATATGATTTATGCATATTAGTGACTTAAAGAAGCAATCTATGATGATGATGATGATGATTATTGTTTTTTGAGTGAAGTCAATAGACACATGAGGTAAAAAAAAAAAAACATGTACTGTGACCTTCTGAAGCAGAACATGATGACCCCAAACACACCACAAAGGTGACAACTGCCTTTCTGAAGGTGAAGGTGAAGTTGATGGAGTGACCAAGTATATCTCCAGACCTGAACCCTATTGAGCACCTGTGGGCATTCTCAAGTGGAAAGTGGAGAAGCGCCATGTGTCTAACATCTAGCAGGTCCGTGATGTAATTATGGAGGAGTGGAAAAAGGATCCCAGCAACAACCTGTGCAGCTCTTGTGAATTCCATGCCCAGTAAGATTAAGGCGGTGCTGGATAGCAATGGTGCTCACACAAAATATTGACACTTTGACATGTTCAATTAGGGTGTACTCACTTTTGTTGCCAGCTATTTTGACAATAATGGCTGTATGTTGAGTTATGTTCAGAGGACAGTAAATCTATACTGCTATACAAGCTGCACATTGACTGTATTGTACCAAGATATACTAAAATGGTTGCCAAAATGTGAGAGGTGTACTTAATTTTGTGAGATACTGTAAATAATAATGAAGGGATAATTAGTTTAGGAGTCTTACACCAGCTTTAAAAATGTCTGTGTATCTTTGTTCTACTTCATATTTTTTATCAGATTGGCTTTTCTGTTTCCAAAGAGAAAATGGCAATGGAAAATAAAATGGTCTCATTCACTTGAACACTTTTCAACTGAACAACAATACAACCTATCTAACTTATTTTTATTTGGCTGTGTATTCAGAGACACCAGACATGATGGTGGTTATGAAATACTTTGCATTTAATAAAAAAATTAATAGGAACAATATAAGTAAAAAAAAAAAACTGTTCTGTATAAATTGAACACTTGTCTGGCCAACTGTTAATTAGTGATGAAAGCGAA
Source organism: Silurus meridionalis (assembly GCF_014805685.1). Lineage (NCBI taxonomy): Eukaryota > Metazoa > Chordata > Actinopteri > Siluriformes > Siluridae > Silurus > Silurus meridionalis. Next base: position 8,437,752 of record NC_060908.1, on the reverse strand, counting down.
TAAGAGCTTTATAATGAAACTGCCAGCTCTTTGGCCTTGTCACGGTTGCGGAGTGACTGAAGCAAAACCCCAGGTTAGTGAAGAAAGGGTTTTTTACGAAGTAGTAGCGCAACAGGTAAACAAACAGAAATGCCGAACAAAAAGTAAATGGTTCTTCGGGGAGGAAGAACAGAGCGGTCTCTGGAGTTATAGAGGCCGCGGTGGATGTCCACAGGAAAGTGGAATGTCGTGTAGCGAGGTCACAGTGTTCATCTACGTGAAATAGTAGAATTGACGGTGAGTGAGAGCAGGAGAGGGGTTTATGTAGGGCTGTAGCTAACGAGCCGCAGGTCCCGATACTTAGTATGATGGGGACAGACTACATGTGTGTGGAGATGAGGGATGGCGTGGCAGGCTGTCCCCTGACAGGACTATTACTGCACTTCAGACAGTAAAACACTGAAAAGAGTGATATGAAAGTCCCACCGTGATGTATTTTAATGAACCGCAGAAAAGATGAAACATACAAACTGCATTTCTGTGAAAAAAAGAAAAAACTCTGTATGTTATTGCACATTTATTTGTGGAAAGCAAACTAAATAAGATCGTAAAATTGATCCAAATATGAAAGCAGAAATATTTGTGAGCTTAAATAAGAAGAAAGAATATTAGTGCCAGCTTTGTCTAACAACATATTTGACATGAATGCCATACTTATGATTAGACAAGGGTAGAACTTAGCTATAAATGTGAACTATACCAGCCTGAACATGAAATGAATACCTTGTAGAATTACCTCAGTTGATTCAGCTAGAGGAACAGTTTATCATCATCATCTGTGTAGCAGATGAAATGAGTGAAAAAAAAATGGTTTCTTCATCTCTTTTGTCTGCAGGCTGCTCTAATCCACTTTACCTTTCTTGACACTGTGTAGACAAAGGACAGCTTCCTGGCTCGCATTACATCAAACTCCAAAAAAGTAAGCCACGTGGACAGTTTCCCTGACAACAGCTGCAAACATCAAATGACACAATGCCTGTGTGGACGTAACGGCCGACTCATGCGTCAAGAAACTGATTCCACCATCGTGGCAAGAATTATAACATCCTTGGACGCTGCAGCTTGGAATGAGTCATAGTATATGTTATCAGTCCAAATGCTTTGTCCAAAAATGAGACTTTATATTTCTGCATTCTGAATCCAGTTCTTAGAAATGTGTGACACACTGCCAGGAAAAAAAATATTAATTTTGATGGCCAGTTAAATTTGTGTTGTATCTTTTTATAATTTTACAAAGACTTGTCATAAAAAGTACCTAAAGTAATTCAAGGCAAATGTATAACAGGATAAAAACACTGACAATAAGGGAAAAAAAGCAGAATAAATGAGGAAAAAGAGCAGAATAGATCACCTGAGTGCATCGTTGTACAAGTAGAGACGCCCAGCAAAACAGAAGCTGGACTTGGGAGGCCTTAAGGAGCAGTTTGTACTGTATACAAAATAAAATAGGAAGTAAATGTAACTGATTCAAATAGGATAATATGATTGATTTTAACACATTTATGTCTCTCATCAAACTTTTAGAATCACTGGCAATATTGGAATTCCAAGGAATTGGTATTTTAAGGCCATCTCACAGAATATGTTCTGTTTCAGAAAGTCAATCCATACTTTAACATTAACATCTATAAGAGTCACTAAATCTAAATGTGTTGTCACTATGCTACTGTCCATGATGTCAAATTGTTAAGCAGCTTTTAAACAATGAACCTTACAAGGACTACAGGGTGTCCCAAAGGAAACCCTACATACTAAATTTAGTCAGTAATTAAACTGTTGTCTGTTGAAAAGAAACCCTTGTATAAATATAACTTTAACCAAGTGATGAAAATTGAGAAATGATGTTATTCTTTAATGTACATTTTTTTAAGAACCTTATTGTCAACAGAAAGATCATTCTTGTCAAGTAAGATCATTCTTGTTGCTACATAGTATATGATAACCTGATTCAGCATTCACAGTTATAGGTTCTTTAGTCTTATTTAATAAAGAATTTTTAGTAGCCTTTTAATGAATTATTTGGGGTATGGTGCAAATACACTCTGGGTGGGACAGCCGACCGCATGGCAGCACGGACACACACACACACACACACACACACACACACACACATACACACACACACACACACACACTCATTTCTTAACAATTAGGAGCTATTTAGTATAGACAAGCCACTTTGGCATATTTTTGGACGGTGGAAAGAAACTGAGAACCTACACAAAGACTCTACATGGAAAGTAAAGTTCAAACCAGTGACCCTAGAGCTGTGCAGGAGTGACAAAATCCACTGTGCCTCTAATTTGTGAGTAAATATTTAATATATATTTAATAAGGAAAAAGGCAGATTAAAGGGTCTGTGGTAACCAGCTACAAGGCCATACTGTAAATAAGTTTAGATGCACAACAGGACCATTTGGTTTTAATGCAGACAGTAAGAGGAAATAGGTATTATTTAACAAATGCCCACTGCATATACGTATCAACTTCAAATTTATCCACAAATAACTCATATTAGTACCTTGCAAAGCTGTTGTTGTTGTCATTTACAGGTTTGGAATGTCTACAGTAAGATTAACCGCAGTACTGTTTTCAGAGTGCTAGCCCCATGTAATAATGCTCCTTCCTCTGTACTTTGATGTGAGTATTGCATTAATGGAATCATATGACATGTGTGAGACCTTTCTTTAAGTCTTTAAGTAGGATTATTGCCATAGAGTATTGCTAAGAGCATTTTGTTGTTTTGTTGTTCAATGTGCACTGGTTTATCTAAATCCTTTAAGATGTGCATCTCTGTGATTTATAAAATTTTTAAATTGTGTTGGGTGTAACACAGAAAAGATTGTGATTGCATAGTATTCTATTTTCAAACCAGTCAAGTCAAAATATATTATGTTAGTAAAATCTAAAGTGGATATATTGTATGCAATGGATGTACACAAAAACAAAAACCAAATGTGTCTGAATTTTATCTCACAGTTCTGTGTATAAAAGTGGCATGCTATGCATTTGTTGCTTCATCGCACACTAGCTTGTATATAATTAGATGATCTCTCATCTTGATTTGTCTATACTACTCAAAATTGAACTGTGGCTAGACAAACAGATAGCTCTGAATTGCTTTAGTGTTTATATTAAATAAAGCCAAGTCAGGATATTTCTATTCATCTTTTGGATAAACAAAACTTGAAACTTTTACTATTGGTTCTTTTTGCACAGCAAATGTCTTGCTCTCATAACGAGAGAAGCAGACCAAGGTCTATTTGTGCATATATGGTAATAAGCATACTTGAGCACAAAAAGCCAGAGTATGCACTCTAATTCTAAAGTGAAGCTTGAAATAAAAAACAGACCCATGTCTTGTTATTAAATGCGTTTGCTTGTTGTCTATTTCTAGACTTCCTGGTATTTCCCAGTACATTGTCTAATATTGTATTGCTGGGCCCAAGCCTAATCCCAATATTAGGCTTTTTTTGCCATAAAAAGCTGAAATTTAATTGCATTTTATGTTTCTAAAAAAAAAAAAAAAGAAACCACACCATATTAATGATGTTTTAAGATCTTCTCCGCATATCTGAGGCCTTTGTCATGCAGTTAAGGAATCAAACCCACCTAGTATAATACACTGTAAAGTTGGATATCAAATGAGTTGACTTGAGTACCTAGAGTTTTAACAAGTAAATGATGTTTGCCAAAAACTAAGAGAACACACTGTTTCGACTGCTCACAGGGACTTTTGCATGCATCTGTTCATGCGTCTGCTCTGTTTAATAGGGCCATGTTTGATAGAAGACATGATTTTCTTGGCCTCTATCCTGGAACTTTTATTAGATGTTTCCACCAGACTGCAAGGCTGCCTTGGATTGTTGTCGATAAACGAACACGGTAAATTAATCAAGGTGGTGAAGCAGTCCTATGGAAAGTGGCAATCAGTGTAGCAAGAAAATTTGTGAAAATGCTTATACAGCACATTTTATGTTGGACATTATATAAAGGATTTAATCTATAGTGTTCGGAGTGTACACAATCCAGGTACAAACTGTTCTTTACACTCTTTGAAGAAATGAAATGTATCTGTCACAGGAATAATGGGCTTACTTTACCATGTATTGTAGTTTTTTTTTTACAAAAAGCAGGCTACAGTAACCTGTTGCATAAAAGTCCACTCAGGACAAACAGCAAGAACTGCACAAATTTTTTAAGTCAAGTTAAATCAAGTCAGCTATTATTGTCATTCCAGCCATATACTTAACAGTACATACTAAAACGAAACAATGTTCAGTGCTTTGATATAGTGCTTTAATTAAATTTAAACTGCTATTTCTTAATATTTAAATCTAGGTGTGTTAAACAACTTATATTATAAAGCCTTTAGTGAAAGACCACCCAATTGTTTCATAAACAAAATGCATACAGCCAATGACCCACTGGCATGTTTTCCAGGCTTCTACTGCAGCTTCTCGGTTGTTGTTCCTCCCTACATTCTCCTTTTTCAGCAGTTTAAAATACATACTGTACTTAAGCTATTTAAGTTTTGGTGTTACACTATTAGCTACAACAGCAAAAAGATTTGGAAGATTGCTTCACACACAAGCCATGACACTGCCTTTACCATGTTTTACTGATTAACTTTTATGCTCTGGATCATGTGCAGATTCTTTCTTTCTCTAAACTTTTTTTTTTTTTGCTTTGAAAGAAGTAAAGATTAGTTTTGGTTTCAGAGCATTTTTCTGCTGACGAATGGTTGTGTTTTGTGCTATAACCACTATATTTCTGCTCTCAATTCCTTGTTTGCAAAGTCGATTTTGATACCTTTAAACCGAAACTGTGGAGGTTGTTGGTTATGTCGGTGACTGTTTTTTCTCCTCAATTGACACAAAGTTTCTTTCATTAAATGCTTTTGTTTTCTTGGCTGATCTGATCTGATCTGATCTGGTGTCTAGTGTCTATGATTTCTTTTTTGTTCAAGACACTCAAATAGTTGTTCTAGCTATGCACATTGCTTGTGCATTGTCGCTGTTTGATTTTTTCCTCAGCGTCAAAATGGCTTGCTTTTCTCCCTTAATCTCTGGTCTTTATTCATTTTAACAGCAAATGCAGTCATCACAAAACTCAAATGAAGAGCAGACATTCAGAGATATTTGATCACATGAAAATGGGTAGATTCAGAAAAAAGTATGTTCTTCAATACATCTAGTTGTAAATTTGAAGAAATTAAATATGCTTATTCTTTCTTTCTTTTTTTTTTTTTTTTACTAAAACCCAGTGTACATTAATTGCATGAAGATACTGTAGATAATTTTAAAAAATGAAGAATGTTTAAAAAAATAAAATAAAAAATGATTCTAGCAAAATGTGTTTAAGCTTACACAAGAACAAAAGCCATGACTTGATTCTACTAGATCAGGGGTGTCTTTTCCACATAGGGCCCGTGTGCGTGCAGGTTTTTATTCCAACCAAGCAAATCCACATTAAATTCTTCCTGTTTAAATTTTATTTTCAATGACTATCAGGTATGGCCCTTGATTGGCTGGAATTCAAAGTGGCACCCACACTGGCCCTTTGTGGAAAAAATTAGACACCCCTGTACTAGATATTTTATAGGTTTGCTCATCATATGTGTGTCTTCTCATGGCTTTTTAAAAATGTCATATTCAGAACAGTGTAGCCTCCATTACCAACCTGTTGCCTTGGTCTTGGTAGGTGGTTGTCTATAGTTATAACTGATTGTTTGATCAAAGGGTTCTTTTTTGGAACGTACACATTTACCTTAGAAATATCTAATACATGCCATAACTGTCTTGATATATTATTACTGTATTAATAATTCACTGTTCAATGTACAGTACAGACCAAAAGTTTGGACACACCTTCTCATTCAAAGAGTTTTCTTTATTTTCATGACTATGAAAATTGTAGAGTCACACTGAAGGCATCAAAACTATGAATTAACACATGTGGAATTATATACATAACAAAAAAGTGTGAAACAACTGAAAATATGTCATATTGTAGGTTCTTCAAAGTAGCCACCTTTTGCTTAGATTACTGCTTTGCACACTCTTGGCATTCTCTTGATGCCTACTTTGAAGAACCTACAATATGACATATTTTCAGTTCACTTTTTTGTTATGTATATAATTCCACATGTGTTAATTCATAGTTTTGATGCCTTCAGTGTGAATCTACAATTTTCATAGTCATGAAAATAAAGAAAACTCTTTGAATGAGCAGGTGTGTCCAAACTTTTGGTCTGTACTGTATATATAATATATATAAACTTTTGGTCTGTACTGTATATATAATATATATAAACTTTTGGTCTGTACTGTATATATAATATATATACAGTACAGACCAAAAGTTTGACCCACACAAGGTGTGTCCAAACTTTTGGTCTGTACTGTATGTATGAGGTTTTATCTACATTATATCCTGACACATCATCAAATTCTGATGTTTATTGGAGCACACTCTATTTCCAAGTCCCCCAAACTCGTTCCCTCATTCTGTTTCACTCTCTGGGTTGACGTAGGTCACAGAAATGAAAGGACACAAAATTACAAGCAGGTGCTTGGAGTCCGTGACCAACACGCTGTGTCATTTAAACCTTATCTGGAAGGCCAAGGCAAAGTTTGAGCTTTAGAGTTTTTCCCCTCGTCGTCTGTTTGTGCAGCTGGACAGTGTGCAATCAAGTTTTTCATCTTAGGTCTCTCTCAGTACACCGAACGTCTCTCAGCATGTTGTCTGAACATTAGATTATTAGATGGTGGCACGATATCTAAGGTTACAATCTTGGGGTGGGGTCAGTGTTAAGTGTCCTTTTTTGGATTTTGGATATTACATTCAATATAATATCTGCCAAGGGTTCAAAATGAGCACCCTGTAAGTGGCACCCGGCCTCTGTAAACATGCAGGACACCCATCTTATCCCAATCAGGATCATGAGCAATTTTAATCTGCATCAGAATCACTGACTATAAAATTGTATGGAAAATCTGTTTAAATGAGTAGATCAGTCCTGGTAATACAATTTGTCAAAAAGAATTCTTATATAGTGCTTTTTTTCTTATATAGAATTCTTATATATAAGTGCTGAGTACACCTGATGTATTACTCCCTGCATTAAAAAAAACATAAATTTACAAACAACAGAGACAAATCCATATTTTGGAGTGCTAGGTTGTAACCATTTAATTTCATTTGCAACTTGCTGACTTTACAAAACATCATTCAGCAAATCTGTCTTGGCATAAGGACCACCAAAAAGGTACAAAACAATAAAGATACATTTGTCATTATCAAAATAAACACAAGCACACATATTAAACCAACAGTATAGCACTTCAAAAATATTTTTTTCCAATCACTAGCTACATCATAAGTCTACCGGCATTCTGTCTACAAAATGGTATGAATTCATATCAATGTATGTTTTTAGCCATTAAAATATACTACAGATTTAATATCCAAGGCACAAGATACGGAAAAACAAACAAACAAAAACCATAAATGTTTGAGTAAATACCATAAAGACATTGTCACAAAAGCAGACACTACAAGGCTCAAGTCAAATAACAATTCATACTCACATTGCTATAAGAAATGTACAAAATTTTACTTTAAGGTGACTCGTATTATATCGCAGGATCAGAAAGAGTATCATGACCATCAAAACACCAAGTTTTCTCTCTGTTGAAACATTTTAGACACAGAAGTTTGAATATTGTACATAAAAAGTTTAGTTCCACACACATCCAAAACATCCAACAAATAAAATCAACCCATGCTATATTAATTTTCCTCTTATTTCATTTAGACCGGGACAACATGCAGATACCACAGAAAGAATACAAAAGGCAATACTGTATAGTGGAAAAATGCATCACTATAAACACTCAGACTAAAGACACGGGTGCTTCAAGCTACCACAAAAGTCCTGGTGAGATAGAGGAAGCAAGATTTCACTAAATGTATTCATTGGTATACTGACTCGGAAGATGAAATGACGCCATCAGACACCACATCCTATATAGTGATATTCTGTTTTCTTGATTCATTTCTTGTTAATTAACTGCACTGCAGAAATAATGTTCAACAGGCTTCTAAAGTCCTTAAAAGAAATACAATTTCTTGAAAATGTGCTAAATTGTGTCCTCCTGCTAAACATCTGTGATATATATATATATATATATATATATATATATATAAAATTAAATAATAATAATCACATTCTTTAGCCATATTTGGAAACACGGGTGTCATCTAAGAAGTGGATATTGCACAATGCATACCAAACAACTGGTTTATTGAGAACATCACATTGGAATGGAGCAGCTTTTGGCCAAATGATTGCCTTGTGCAATGTCAAATATGAAGGGGAAAAAAAAAAAAAAAGACTTTTTGCTAATGACCAAATTGAGCAAGGGCTACGTACAGGTTTCACCATTTTGTCATGACATATTTCACAGATTTTACCTTAAACGTATTAGGTACCTATTTGCATGCTGTTGTGGAGAAACAGTTTTGCACTACTCAGCAAAATAAAAAAAAAAGATTTATAGTCACTGAAGAAAAAAATCATTATCTCTCATTTTTTAACCACCTTAAATATATTGAAAGTCTTAATAGAAATTTTTAAACCAATGGTTTCTACATATGAGGCACAGCTCTTAAAATCTAGCAGCGTGATATACAGTAGAAAATAAACTGAATGCTTGGTGGTGTTGGTGTGTGATTGTTAACTTATTTACCCCAAATGCAATGCTCAGTCTACTTAACATCACAATAAAGTCTGATAATTTTACTCTTTTGCACAAAGAGACATTAATAAAGGATCCTTTGAATTGAGTCTAAGCTTATTTTACCTAATTAGGCTACATGGCACATCATACTGGACAACTTCTGCTGCAGAAGAATGAAAAAGTAGTAGCACACACAGTCTTTCACGTTTCAGCTTGTTAGCCTCAATAGTTTAGGTTGCAGGCCAGGAAGAGCAGTGTGCTACAATTAAGGCGCTCTGCTTTATGAGACTAAACAAATTGCTTCAAAAGTATAAGAGACGGGGGAAAAAGAAAAAAGGTCATTTTGGAGGAAAAACTTTCCCACTCTCTGTCCAGCATGATCCATCCTGACTGAATAAGGCGAAGGCATAATCATCTCACAGCTTTAACTCATTCACAAATTCCTTTGACAACATATGGCCTCATAGAGGGTCATCATTTAACTGATAAAGCTTCAAGGGAGAAAAAACAATTACAGAACAGTTAAAAACAATGTCTAAACATTTCAAGTTTACAATGTCTGAATTTCAGAATAAACAACTTTTTAAAACAATCACAACATATAATCTTGTTTTCCTTTACAAAGCAAACGAAAAGAATAACATTCCAATAAAGAACTGCTCACGATTACATATGAAGCATTTAAAAAGTCAACTAGAATAAGGATTCCAACTTGCATTTTTCACGCAGAGTCCAGTGTTCACTTTATTTCTTTTGCATTATACTGATACAGGCCACAAGATCTTAAAAAAAAAAAAAAAAATTCCAAAAGAATTAAATGGAATGCTTCTCATTCGATTGTAATCGACACAAGTGCTTTCTTTTGGTTATGTCCCTCGCCCTCTTTCTCCCTTTCCTCTTTCTCCGAGTCTGGTAAGGAGGTGACAGCTATGGAATTTTTTGCCTCCTCTCCTGCTGTTCCCTCCTCATTCCCATGGCCTGCTCTGGAGCCTGGTGAATTCTGGGCCATGGAGGCAGAGGGTCGAGAGTCGTAGTTCATGGTTGAGGAGACCTGTGAGATGACGGGTGTTTGCACTGAGGAAGAAGAGGAGGAAGAGGTGGCAGTGACGTCGAAGGCTTGCTCGGTCATCTCAAAATGGGCCAGGTTCTCCTCCTCTTCCTCCTGCATGTGGCTCAAGTAGTCTGGGAGGAGGAACTCACTGTGGGAACAGAGCACAGAAGGTTAAATACTAAAAACATGCTATTTTCTGCTTCATACTGAAAATGACTCTATTGATCAAATTTACAAATTTTAAGTACAACAAGGGCAATTTATTTGTTTTAGTTGAGATTGAATTCCAGCGATGAATATGTAACAGCAGATTAGAATTTCAGCTTTCATTCACTGATATTTACAGTTAGATCTGTCAAACAACTTTAAACATGGCACATTTTGTTGGAACTTTTTTGTTTTGTGGGTTGTACTGTGCAAATGTTTTAGGCAGTTGTCAAAAAAGGAGGTAAAGTGAGATTCTCTCAAAAATACGAAGCCCTAATTTATTTTTAGCAATTAAATAATGCAAAGTAAATTAATAGAATAAAAATCCAAAGCAAATCAATTTCGTGTGATCACCCTTTACCTTTCAATTCTTACTTTTGCACACTTTGTACACTTGTACAAAGTAAAATATTTTGTAGGATCAGAGTCAGGTGTATGATTAACCAATTATACCAAGCAGGTGCTAATGTTCAATTTCACATGTAGTTTAAAACATAACCTACATATGACTAGACTGAGCACAGCAACAAGACACAAGGTAGTTATCCTGCATTAGCAAGGTCTCTCCCAGACAAAGAATTTAAGGCAGACTGGGGTTTCAAGATATGCTGGTAAAGATTTTTTACACATAGCACATAGAAATTTGCAATGGTGAGGATCATAGATGCAGTGATCTGCCAAGGAAACTTGAATGTAAAGGTAAATGTAGTAGATAAAAGACAAATCATGTTTATTTCTCCTTGGTATCAGATGTCGTCCAGCAGTGCAATCAGCAAAGAACTGGAGGAAACCAGTGGGCCCCAGGTACACCCAGTTTCTGTATGGAGGTGTCTGGCCAGATGTCTTCTTGGAAGAATTGTGATCAAAGCAATACCTCTGACATTGAAACAAGGCTAATCGACTCAACTATGCATGAAAACATGGGGTGCAGAAAATCTGAATCTGAAATATTTGGCTGCAGTAAATAAAATTAAATACTTGCTGCATAGCTGGTCAGTGGTACACCAATGATTATCTGCAGGCATCAGTGAAGCATAGTGGAGGTTTCCTAAAAGTTTGGGGGTGCATTTTGCAAATAGTGTTAGAGATTTGGCCAGGATTAATGGTGTCCTTAATGCTGAGACATACAGGCGGATACTAGTCCATCATGCAATATTATCAGTGTGGTGTCTGACTGACCCCAAACATACAGCCAATGTTATTAACAACTATCTTCAGCATAGACAATAAAAATGAGTCCTGGAAGTAATAGTTTTAGCCCCCACAAAATACTAAACTCAACATCAGCAAGTTTCTCTGGGATTACATAAAGAGACAGAAATATTTAAGACAGCCTACATTCATAGAAGCTCTGTGGTTAGTTCATATCTGCTGAGTTCCTATAAAAACTGTACCTAATAATTCAAGTGTACGTAGAAGAATTGATGCAGGCAAAGAGTGGCCACACCAAATTTTATTTGATTTGGATTTCTCTTCTGTTTATTTACTTTCTATTTTGTTAATTGATCTCTTGCACAGTACTGTATATAACCAAATATAAATGTTAATGTTACTTTAAAACTATCTGTTCCTATATTTTTGTGCACCCAAAAAAGCTATATTCGAAGGTGTTAAATACAAGCGATGTAAATATCAGGGAACGAACATTCAAATTCTGATCTTATTTTGTTCTTAAATACAAATGTATTTACTGTATAGCAATAAGAACAAAATCGGCCATGCCGTTCACAATTTTTTGTACGGACTGTAGGTTAGAGAACACAGCAATGAAACTGGTTTAGATTAACTGAATGATCATATAACGAGACAATGCATGTTTGTAATAGTAAGTCTAGACAGAAACAGAAATTGATTAATGAACAGCACATAATGATTTTAATCTGTAAGCAGAAAACTCATTGACCATCTGTCCTGAAGACCCATGGCAGAAAACTTGAGAATTAAGCGCTTGTGCAAAGCTGCACCATATCAATGATTATTTATAAATATCTATATTTTCTGAATAAAAGAAAACTTTTTTTATATTAAGTTACATTTACCCAAGTCCCTGTGGAATTTTTTTACTATAGAACTTAAAGGTCTAGATATATTAATATAAACATTTCGCATTGAATATTTGTTAATCAGTATCTTATGACCAATCAACTCTTAGAAGCAAACAATGCTGTGTAAAGAACTATACAGAATCGATGCAAGTTGTTTTAAACGTTAATTAAAAAATAATATTTAATGGATTTTGCACTAACAGTAATGTATTATGAACTTCATAAGGAGGACACAAATAAAAAAAGTAGGAAAAAGAAAAAGAGATGAACAAAGGGATGATGGGATCCATAAAATGGGACAACAGAAATATGATTCCACAAAGAAGCAATGATGACTGAACAACTGTTATGTAGTATAAGTTTTTTGTATATTTAGAATTTATGCACAGATTTTCATGGGCAAAAGTAGACCAGAAACATTTTATTTTGAAATCTACACCTGGCTGCCCATGAACAGTAAGAAATATAGGTACCTGGCTAAGTTTGCGAATGTTCACCTATCCGTTCTCACAGATTCCACGTTTGTTCACAATTTTCTTTAAGCGCCAATAGCATATTTAATATTTGAAATCGACTGAATATATCATCACGTCATACTGACTGTTTAGTATTGTTAAATATGTTTTTTTTCTCCCCATACAAACATTTATTTTTGTTCTATAAATGGTTTATCCATTGATTACAAATAGTGTAAACATCAACTACAACCTCTGTGTAGACTCTAGTTACAAACAATTAACAAAAAACAAGAATATAATATTTAAGTAACAATTAGCAGGGACAACGCATTGTTCTGTAACTGCTATCCCAAAATTACTTATAAAACCAATTCACAAAATTCCTCTATACCATCTTCCTGTCTCAATCAGAATCATACCTGCTTTCTGCAGAATGTTTGGATACAAGGTAGACAGTGTTCTTGTTATTGCAATAGAGAAATGTGCATCCCTACACAAATTGCAGACACCCTGTCTGTCAGCAATTGCTCTCTCTTTGGACGCCTTTGCTTCATATCTTGAGAAAGTGCCAAATTATTGCCTCATTCTCGCAGGCTTGTTCAGCTCATACATTGTTTATTTGTGCTGGATACACACAGATTGGACAGGGAGAGAATGATGGAGAGAGAGGAATGGGTGACGAAATAGTGGATGTTTGTGGTTTAAGAACTGAAGACTCAACATTTCCAGGAATCTAATGAGGATGCTCGTTCAGGATTAATATACTGTTTCTAATGAGTGGTCTTTTTTTAGACCACCACTAAGCTCCCAAGAATTGGTTTACAATAGTTGTCCATGTACATTCTCTCTTTCACACCCTTGTATGTAACTAAGTGTCAAATCCAAGTCCTTCAAATATGGTACTGTTTCCCAGCCTTCTCTAATGCTGCCCTTTACAGTGAATCCTTTCCTAATAAAGCCCATATTTAATAACCTTTCACAACCAACATCTGGAAACACAACACATAACTGTTTCATTATATCAGTGTTACAAATGCATCCTGGGAAAATAACTATGCCTGAAGAGACCATACACTGTTATTTACTGAAAAAAAATACATAATCTTTTGGGATACGCGCAACACAAGGATAAGATATTATGATTGTCGAAAGGCAATGTGTACATCAAATAAATGCTTAAACGTGTGCCATGTCACAGAGTTAAAAAGCGAAATCATGTAGCCTATGAGCAACGCTTATACTCATCATAAATAGTGAGGGATGGTGGATTTGTTAAAGAGAATTCTGATAAAAGAGCACAAAATCTTTAAAAGCTGCAAAGTGAAAAAGAACAAGCTGCTTTTCCACTTCTGATATTGGGACTTTAAAAGTCGAGATAATTACTGTGCATCTATCTGTGTATATATATATATATATATATATATATATATATATATATATATATATATATATATATATATATATATATATATATATATATATACACACACACACACATACATATGGATATATATACACATGTACATGGGATACATGCACTTATTATAGACTAATGATGTGTCACGCCTTAATCATTTGAAACCCTCATGACTAGCTAAGCCTGCATTGGTGTTTCTGCTCGCACAGACATTTCTAATTACGTTCAGGCTCCTCCTCACCTGGTCTGGAAGTAGTTTGCTAGCTCTGATGCCTCATGGTTCAGACTCCTCAGGTGTACGATTAAATTGCCGGAGTTGGTAAACATGGCGCCGCACGTTTTGCACTCGTAAATCCGAGGCTTGCGGATGATGTGGCGGGACACCCTCATGTGGTGCTTATATTCACCGAAGGATGTGAATGTGGCGCTACAGATCTGGCACCGGAAACAGCGTTTACCTTCATGCTTCAGACGGTGCATCTTTAGGGAGTAGGCCCGTGTGAACTTTTTCCCACATCGGTCGCACTGGAACGGCTTAATGCCTGCCAAACAAACGAGTCAGCAGTCACAACAAAGTCCAAAGTTTCATTTTTGAATAGTTACCAAGCGTTTAACCACATTATGCATGTATACACTGAAGTAATTCCAGAATACTTACAGTGAGTGTGAGCAAAAGAGAATGCACATTAAAAATTCCAAATTTTTGTTACATATATTAAAAATAACCCTAAATGGATTGTGGCCAAAAGAGACCCAAGCTAATTCTGGGAGCTGAACTTTTGCTCTCACCAGAGTGGATGAGCATGTGCTGCTTAAGGTTCTGGATTCGAGTAAAGCGAACTCCACATGTGGGGCACTGGAATGGCCGCTCAGGCCCATTGAGTCCCGGCCGCGTAGAAGGGCTGATGTACAGGTGGTAAGGGTACTGGACATTTTCCAGCCTACAGTACATTCCAGAAAAGAAGAAAGGAGCGGACAAAAGACAAGAAAGAAAACACAAGACACCAAAGACATGAGGAGACATAAGAACAAGAGAGACAAGTATAGTTGCGTTAGAAATGTATGGGTGTATGAGGTAATTACTGTTATATACTTTAAAATATACTTTAATTTGCTACATGATCATCTGAAATGTCTTAACGTGTTTTTTCCCACATTTAAAAACATGTGCAAGGCAGATAATATTAGTAATTACTAAAGGGTTATGGCCAAATAGTTTTGAATTGGCAACTTGGCAAAGCAGCCGTGTTAACAGTAACAGAATCCAAAGTTTCATAAATTGCAGCCCAGAGAGGTTTTAGACATATCAAGTTACCATATTAAAAATAAAAAGTGCATTTTAAGAGATGTACAGCAATGCTTATTTTCCTCTCCCTTTTGTTTTGCATCATAACACTTTTCTCCCAGTGTTTTTCTACAAAAGTCAAGAGCCAAGAACTTTCCAGAAAGTTAGCCAACTAGCTTCTGGTCCTCTGGCAACAAATCTTGCCAAAGTCTAATAGCCGTGACAACACTGCATAAGCCACCTTCACTTATATATAAGTACAAGATGGAGACCAAAAATTATATCCATCCTTTACGGTATTGTTTTTTAATATAAAATTGTACAAGACACTGATACAATCTTGAAAAAACAGCTGTACCTTTCGTCCTCCTCCATGTGGCCAGTGGTGTTTGGTGTGCCCTGGATGGACTGAAGGCCCTCTGTCACCCCCTCATCCATGGAGCCTATAAATTCATAGAGCAATTTGTTTTCATTTCTTACAATTGTACAATAAATAAGTACAAATGGGGAAACGATAAAGCTTTTAAAATAACAAATTTGAAGTTTGTGTTTTTGGTTAGGTAAATAAAATGTAAATATTTTCTTTTGATTTACATTTTAATAATTTACTACTAATAGTTGTTCATGTTATGTTGTGATGTTACGATATTTGTGCATGAGAGCATATTTGTTTGGAGAGCAAATCATTAACACAGTTTTGGCAAACATCAAGGAAAACATGAGGGCAAATTTTCTATTATACTTTTATATATGTGACTTGAGAATATCAAAAGACAATTTAAGAAACATTCTTTCTCTGTTGTATTTAATGCACAATGATTCTGCAGGTTTTACCTGGTAAAATGTATACTTTTTCAAGACCCTTTTAAAACCATTAAAAATAAAATTTAAGACCTATACAATGACATCAAAAACACACAAAAATACGTTGTTAGCAACTTGCCTTAACCGAAACCTAATTTTTTATTATTTTTTTCAGGCCAAGTATCGTTAAACTTGTACTTTACCATAGCTGGAGAAAATACAATCTGTCTGTGCGTAAACTAACAAACAAAAAACATTCTAAAGTGCTAAAGGGAGCATTTCGATGCACATTAAAATGTAGCATTACATGGAGAAAATTAAGACATTATACACAGAACTAGAACAGTGAATTTAAGACTTTTTAAGGTCTAAAACTGTGATTTTTAGATTTTAGACTTTTACTGACTTTTTAAGACCTTGCGGAAACCCTGACCGAAGTGAAAGCTACCTAGTTCTCTTCCATTAACAAATTTCTGCCAGTAATTAGGACTGCAATTATAAGTCATTTTAATGTAATAAGTAATTACATATAAAAAAATTATAATCATTTAGATTTTTTATAATCTACACATTTGTCCATGAATTAGCAACAAATAAGAGTTTGTTGTAAGAGCATATACCGTAATTTCGGGACTATAAAGCGCACCCTTGTATAAGCCGCACCCACTGAATTTTACAAATATTTTTATTTTTAACATAAATAAGCAGCGCCTGTGTATAAGCCGCAGTGTGTCTGCACTAAAACTAATTAACTTTACACAGGCTTTGAGAGAGAGTGTCTGTTACACGGTGTAACGGGTGAAATATGTTGTGGCTCCTTTAAGAGCAGAACGGCATTTTGGGAACAGCACGTCACTGCATTCTGCCGGTATTACTGCGTGTGTGTGTGTGTGCGCGACTGAGGATTATGTGCTCATTATTTTCTGATGCTCATTTCTAAGTTTCTTTGACTAACCCATAATGCTGTTGCCAAGAAAAATAAAAAAGCACGAGTTTTGGAAACCTGTCTGTGCTTATAAAATTGTATTTGCAACTGGAGTTAGCGAGCTCTCCCTTCACCCAGACTCAACGCGCTACAACGGCTTGTATCTTAACAGTAGCCGACCAAGTAAGTCATTGTTCACTGTCTTCCTCCTTCCTTTCACAACAATTTCTCTCAAAAGTTTTTCTTTTGGCATCGTCGTGCGTTTAAAAATCACCATCGGTGAAGCTTTTCTCCCGATGCCGTGCAGCTCAGAACACAGGTGAAGTGCGGTTTTTCATGCCCGGTTGTTTTCAGCGTGACGAATGATTCGCATTTCCTGTTGACAGTGCGAGTGAGAGGCAGGTCAAACATCAGAGGAACATCATCCATATTTATGATGTGGTGTGGGAGCGCGATTTAATATAAAGAGTTTCATTGGTTCACCTGAACCCGTTCGGCAATTTTATTGGTCTAATTTTATGGGGTTCAGTTTTTTGGCTTGAAGCAGGAAAAATCCATAAATTAGCCGCTTCATTGTTTAAGCTGCGGAGTTCAAAGAGTGGGAAAAAAGTAGCGGCTTATAGTCCGGAAAACATTTTGGTTATATGGGGAGCTCAATGTCAGATTTCACATAGAATTACTGTTTTTTCTCCCAATAAGTTAATATTCAGCCCATTGTAATAATGTAAATGAAAAGAAAAGAACAAAGCTTTAATTAACATGCATGAATAAATCCAACCACCCTGTAACAGGTTTTCAGTTTCACGTTGCATGAGCCGTGAAAGACACAGAATTAAATATTAAACAACGTCTGGGATATTATGTAAAGGTTTATTCTGTAAATTAATTTTTAATTGTTTTTTTCTTTTTAGTGCATTGTAGTTGTGCTGTACTTAAAGCATGCTAGCACAGGCAATTTAGTCGATTTAATTTGATTTGCGAAATGCAAATCCTGTCTGCAGTGTGGCCTTATTGTATTTATATGTGAGGTTTACTATTTCAAAATATTTGTATACATTTTCCTCTATATACTTGTGTAATGTTTAAAATGTTATGAGTACTCATTTCACGACACCCGGTGTCATTGTCCAAGCCCCCAGACACACACTGACACACACACGCAATTCGACTAGGCGTCTACTACAGGCAAGATTCTGATTCGACTATGTAAAACCTTAGTAAGGGACAACCCTGCAAGCTATTTACAATTTCAACTTAGTGTCCTGTTATTTTACCTTTCGCTTAATTTCATTGTTGTCACTGGTAAATGGTTCGGTAAGTTCATTTAAAAAACTGAACAAATTAATTCCGATCACAAAAACGACATCATTGCACAAAAATGGTTCTTGTTTGCAAACTTACAAAAACAAACATACAAATGGATATACATCCCTATAACAATAATCTAAAATCTTAATGTGTGCAACATTGCAGGCCAATTTTTGTTTTGAAAATACAAATTATGAACGCTGTAAACATGGCAGAATAAGAGGATGAGCCAATAAGAGTTTCCTACCAATGGATGAAGACTGAGGGCTGATGAGCAGATCCTCCTGAGTGTGCTCACTGCCAGGCACAGTTTGCTGGTCAGTCAATGAGCTGTGGGAGGCGCTGACTGGCTGTGATGCCTCCTCGTGTGCCTCTTCATCACTTAGCCTCTCCACTTTCACTTGCACATCCTCCTCTTCTTCCTCTGCCACGGCTGTGCCACCCACACCCATTGCCCGAGGGCCCTCACAAGACAAGTACTCCACCAATGCCCGACTGCTCCCATCTTGTCCAGATGCTCCACTAGACTCTAGCAACCCTTCAGGAAGCTTGGCCTTTTCTGAGGTGAACCGACGGTCTACACCAAACGGATAAGTCCAAGAAAAAGCAAGGGAGGGTTCCAAAGTCTGGGCAGAGCTCTCAGGGAAGGAAGATGATGAAGGTGAAGGATTTGGGACTTGCGGTGAGGAGGAAGAAGTTGGTTGTGGGCTGGCAAAGCCTTTGCGTTTGCGGCGTGACTCGCGGCAAATGGGCACAGGCCGCTCAGGTGCGCTGCATTCTGAGGACACCGGTGAGGGTGAAAGGGCATCCAGTGGAGTCAGAGTGCAAGTTGTGGTGCCTTCAGGAGCCTCCTGGGGCCGGTGGAGAGTTGTGGTGTTGCTGGAAGCTGAGGACGAGTTCCATAAGATGCTGGACTTCATGAACTCAGAGCATGTGTTGGCCACTGCAAACATCTGCATGTAGCTGGCAGCAGCCAGGACGTCAATTATGTTCTCTGTGCTGATAGACAGTGTGGATGTGTAGGCGTATTCCAGCAGTGGAGCAAAGCCCGCTACAGTAACATGGTGTAGGTCCAAAACTGCCTTATTGTCCTCTGTGCTGGCCTCATCGTCGCTTGGCTTCCCTGAGAGCTTAGCTTTGAGGAAGTCGCTGCAGCAAGCCAGCACCACCTTGTGGGCAGAGAATAGCTGTCCCTGAACACGAATAGTAACATCGCAGAAGTGGCCCTCACTGCGCAGCGCATTGAGCTTGTCCAATAGCTCTTGACTGTGGCTGGATGAATTGTGGGTAAATGTCTTCACTCCCATCTTCAGCACTGATAAAGGACGAATTTCCTTGGAGACAGAAATATATTTATTAGAACAGCTGCTACAATATTAATGGGAAGAAACAGTGAACGACTGTTGGTGGAAAAAGAAAAAAAAACAATGGAAATTTTCTTTCCTTTACTCTGCATGCATAATTATTATGAGTTGATCATTATTGCTATGATTTTTATTTATCTTTAAACCTGAATGCTAATTGGGTATAATTATTTAAAAATAAAGTTAAATAAATGAATGAGGAAGGGTGTTGCTTACATTTATTAATATATGGTGTGTGTATAATTATTAGGGAGCTGCTCTGCCTTTGCGGATTGCAAAACAATTAAGCCATGAACACTAGACAATCAAATTCTTTGTTATGAACACTCAAAAGGTTGAAAAAAGTTGATTGTGGGAAAACCTTAAATAAAATTAATGTGGACCGTAAGTACAAAGTGACTAATAAAAATGAAATTAGATGAACTAGGAGTGCCTCTAGATGGACCAGATAGGTGGTGTGATGGGTCAGTTCGAGGAAAACAATGGCACGGTAAGAGTAGGAGTACTACTGTGCACGAGGAGTATCATTCATGTTAAGCTAAATGGACCATTTTTCATGGACTTCACATCAATTTTCAATTGAATAACCATCAGTTCCCTGAACATCAATATTGCCAGTTTATAGAAGACAGTTTGTTCAGGCAGTGGTACAAGAATAATCAGCAAGTTTTTTTGGATAGCCATTAAAGATGACAGAATGATGAGCTGGCCCGCTCCTTCACCTCACTTAAATCATATTAAGAACTTTTGGGCCATTCTCTAGAGTGAGATTTGGTATGGATGAAGGTCTCATGGTAGTTCTACTTGTTTACCAATAAAATTCTAATGAGAAACTATACCAATTGTCTAATAAATGTGCACATGGTAAACAACAAGATTACAATGTCCAAGAAAATTCCATTTGAGCTTTGAACTATTATGCCACAAAATGTTTAACCAGACTCTTTTTAGAGTGCTGCTGCTTTATACCTTTTGCTTTTAACATCACATTTGTCTTGTGTGCCTGGTTTAAAAAAAATTACAAAGAAAACTCATATTAAGGGGAAATGTGACTAAAATTCATTTAAATTGAAAAAGGAACAATAAGCTATTAATACCTATATAATAAAGCAAGATTATAACATGATCCAAACAAATGTGGAACAATTACATCCATATACACTGATGCATGCAAGTGAATTGCTGGA
Source organism: Silurus meridionalis (assembly GCF_014805685.1). Taxonomy (NCBI): domain Eukaryota; kingdom Metazoa; phylum Chordata; class Actinopteri; order Siluriformes; family Siluridae; genus Silurus; species Silurus meridionalis. The sequence continues at coordinate 8,416,918 of NC_060908.1, read as the reverse complement.
AAATCTGACAAGCCTAAATTGCTGAAAAGTCTGGAGAGCCATCTTACTATCTAGTCCTAACAAGTATGTTTGAGTTCAGAGACAGAGAGAGCGAGAGAGAGAGAGAGAGAGAGAGAGAGAAGGAAAGAGGGGAGAGTAAGGGAGTTTTACATTCCACTGAACCCAATGACTCAGTCTTCCTAAACTGGAATTTGTATGATGCTAAAGGGAAACACGGACCCTCTGCAAAGAGTATGTGTTGTGGAATGCACAAATTGGAGATTCAATATTTGTGTGCAGAAAGACAGCAGCTTATTCCTCAATGGCAAAAGAATGATTAATTCTGAGGGCAACCAGAAAACAAATGTGCATGGATTGACATTGGACAAAATGTCAATGATATTTTTTAAGCATTACTGCACTACAGTTAAATAAACATATACAAGGTATTGCTATTAGAACAATTCAGTTTTTATTTATATTCTCTCCCAATTTGTTACTGAATTGTATACTATGAATGTGTGTGGTTGACTAACACTACATTGTGATATAACTGCAATGTTCTGAGTTGTGATAAAAGTGGGCTTTGTGTCATCTATGTAAACGCATAAACAGTTTTCATAATAATATTAAACCAAGATATTTTAATAAAACACATGGTATATGGTGTGTATATACATATATCAAATGCCAGCTCAAACACTAATAAGCTACACATTACAAATATTGTAGACATTATTATCATGACAGTGTGTGTGTTATTACCAATATAAAATTGCCCTGGATATTTTTATTCCTCTTAAACCATAGCAAGTTGCCATAGACTTTTTTTTTTTTTTTATTCGTTAATGAATGACATCATTCATTTGTTGTTTATATACTGAACAAAATTATAAACGGCCCCATTTTTCATGAGCTGAACTAACACTTTTTCTACGTACACAAAAAGCCTATTTCTCTCAAATATTGTTCACAAATCTGTGTTACTGAGCACTTCTCCTTTGCCGGATCTGGACTGGTCAGTTTACCAGTAAGTATCTGGTGTGACCACCATTTGCCTCACGCAGTGCAACACATCTCCTTTGCATAGAGTTGATCAGGTTGATGATTGTGGCCTGTGGAATGTTGGAACTGGAACACACTCTCGTATACGCAGATAAGGACGATGAGCATACAGATGAGCTTCCCGGTGACGGTTTCTGACAGTTTAAGCAGAAATTCTTTAGTTATGCAAACCGATTGTTGCAGCAGCTGTCCGGGTGGCTGGTCTCAGACAATCTTGGAGGTGAAGATGCTAGATGTGGAAGTCCTGGACTGGTGTGGTTACATGTGGTCTGCGGTTGTGAGGCCATGAAAATGAAATAAACATTTAATTTACGGGCAACAGCTCTGATGGACATTCCAGCAGTCCGCATGCCAATTGCACACTTCCTCAAAACTTGCGACATCTGTGGCATTGTGCTGTGTGATAAAACTGCACATTTTAGAGTGGCCTTTTATTGTGGCCAGCCTAAAGCACACCTGTGCAATAATCATGCTGTCTAATCAGCATCTTGATATACCACACCTGTGAGGTGGATGGATTCTCTCAGCAAAGGAAAAGTGCTCACTAACACAGATTTAGACAGATTTGTGAACAATATTTGAGAGAAATAGGCATTTTGTGTACATAGAAAAAGTCTTAGATCTTTGAGTTCAGCTCATGAAAAATGCGGCAAAAACAAGTGTCGCGTTTATAATTTTGTTCACTATAGTTATATTTACTATTGTTAACATTTTTTTGAAAAACATCACTTGCATTACAGCATCTATACATGGTCTCGCTTAAAAACAAAACACAAAATGCAGCTCATGTTACTGAGAAAGCATAACGACATCTGTCCAGAAACCTCTCTAATGATGGAATACAACTCCTTGCAGAACATTTCTACATATTAACAATGTTTTATATATCCATTACAGTGGTGGGCTGTCAGCAAGGCCCTCAACGCTAGCCTAAACACTATCAGATTTACTGACATATTTGAATAATTTTTTATAAATATGTATTAAAATTTTACCAATAGTTTGTCATTTTATAGCTATTCTCTTGGTTGCAGTATTTCCAGTAGTACACGTTTATGCCTTTAGAATCAACAATACATCACAATTAACCTGTTGGTTAAGCAGATACACCAGGCCCATCTAAGAGGCATACAATAACATCAGCATTTTCATGTCCTTTGATTAGATAGTCAGAAAGCATATTAGTCAGAGCTTGCAAACAGCATCAGTAGCAAACTGCACTAGCTAAAATATATTTGTGTAGACAATTTATTTATTGTCTACTTATTTATTTATTTATTATTATTTATTTATTTCTTCATTCCACAATGGCTGAAAGAGGAGAAAAAAATGATTTGGTTGCACATTTACTTACAGAGCCATTTTTAAGATGGACTTTTTCATGAGACAGACATTAAAACCGTTCAAAACAGGTGTTAAGCTTTTTCAAAGAACCATTTAAACTTTTGCATCTTCTTTCCACAAAAACACACACACAATTTGATTTAATTTCAAGTATTCCCCAGGGTTTATGTTTTATGAGAACTCAAAAGGTACTACAAAAATGCACAGAAAACCCAGGGTGGACTGTATTTTTGTCATTTTCGGTTAATATTGTTGATTCTGTTGATTGTGTTAACTGGAATTCTTGCTTGGTGATGGCTTTCATTCTCACTGCATGAGTTACCTTTCTGCGATGCAAAACTTTTATACTTTGTTTTATTATAATATTGATGGTTTCTGAAGCCTTGACGCCATAATGATGGTATTAAAAGGCAGATTGATTTAGGTAGGACACTGAAGGCCCGGGTGTGAAATGAATGGCCCGCCACAATTACGCATACATTACATATTGTTTCGGTGATATAAAATCCCATCGATTGGCTGTTACTCTCAAAACAATAACGTATAAGAATGCCTTCTATTTTAATTAATGCCAGCACCGTTAAAGCTGCCGTTTAAGAATTTATCATTTAACGAATCAAATTCAATATTTCACCATACTAAGAGGGGAACAGATGTTATCTGTCCTATCTGGTTATCTGACTGATCCTATCTATCAAGACAAGAATGTGTGCGCATGCACAACAACTTTCGCAAATAATTAATTCATGCTCCTACAAATAATGTAATGATAATGACAATGCATTTTTTTGGTTGTACAAACAAGAATATAAAATGGTACTTATAGTTTGATTTTCTGAAAGCAAACAAAAATCACAACAAATCACTCTTGGTACTCTCAGGACAGAGTGGCAAAATGGAACAAATCATTAGTCATGTGGACTAAGAGGTTTGAATTTTCTTGTGGTTGGACAGAAACCTACAGTCTCAGCATTTATACCTGTGATTTAATTTAGTGCCAGCATTGTTAAATCGGCTGTATTAGAAAACTGATCATCTAATTAATGAGTCAACTTTCAACAGTTGAATAATTCAATTCTTCTACAAATAGTTTAATGATGGAAGCATTTTTCTGGTCATATGACCACAAATAAAATGTTACCTATAGTTTATTTTCCGAAATATAACAAATATCACAACAAATCCCTCTTTGGTACGGTGAGGTATTCCCTCTCAGAACGATGTGACAAAATGAGACAAATCATTAGCACTGTGGACCAATTTTCATTTGGTTGGACAATGGCCAACAGTCTCAGCATTTACACCTGTGATTTTAATTAATGGCAGCACTGTTAAAGCCGCTGTGTTATAAAATAGATCCCCCAATTAATCAGAGACAACATTTTAACAGCTCTGTGGCTTAAAGCAAAAAAAAAAAAAAAGATCACAAACTGAAAACAAACATACGGAGGCGAACAGGTGCTGTACCAAACTCTCATATTTGTCAAGACAAGATGATTATGCATGCACAATTCACTTAGTGCACACCAATAAATTAATACGATAAAAAATATAATATGGTAGATAGTTTGATTTTCCAAAAGCAAACAACAACTGCAACAAATCCCTCTCCCTAGTGTACGCTCAAGACTGCGAGACATCACAAATCATTGTCCTATTTTGGACAATAATTTGGACCAAACTGTCCTATCTGTCAAGACAAGATGTTTTTGTTTGTACAATTCACTTCTGACAAAACATGACAAATCGTTGGCATGACAAGATAGGACAAAAATCGCAACAAATCCAATCTTAGGATGCTGAGGTCATCCCTCCCAGGGCTGTGTGACAAAATAAGACAAATTATTAGCAATCTGGACTAAAAAGGCTTGAATTTTCATGAGGGGCCTCCTGTCTCTAAAACCTGGCACAGAGTTTTCGTGTATGTCCATTGCCAAGTTCCTAACTTGTGCACGGAGGTCTTGTGAAAGAAGGCCTGCTCAGGGAAAGTTGAAGGGGCGTGGCTCTTCTGTGCACGAGCCGCTTTTTTTTTTTTGTTTGTTTACGCGCCGATCCTGAATTGTAAACTCGCCTCCAGTGAAAAAGCGCGAGCTTCATCGAGCTCAGGTCGCGTGCGCGCATTATAAATGCTCAGTATTTCTCGCAGCTTCTCAGCTCACGGGGTTCCTTCAGCTCGAGGCGAGGCTGTCAAACAAAACTACATTTACGCACTTTAGCCCACCCCCCTATCCCCCTCCAAAATCCCCCCTTAAAAACCACGTACAATCACGAAACATCTGTCCATGAAGCGACTGGTAAGTCTGTAGTGAAATGTTAAGGTGAAAATGATATAAAAAAAAAAGACATCATATCACTAGCTGCCTGGCTAACTCATTAGCCTGCTAAGGTGAGTAGCGTTGTGTGACGCCGACCATCAAAAGTCCAACTCTTTTCATAGCCCGGCAACGACATGTAACTTATGGGATATATTGAAGTCTAATTCACTCACCTTCTTAATAGAAATCAGGAAAACACGTAGGTTTGGGAAAAGAATTACGTGAGCGTGAAGCTAACCAGTGAGCTATCCATATTAGCGCGGGCTAGCTAGCTCGGCAGTGGGATCATTGGTCCTGCGGTTTCAACAGGAGGTCTTTCGTTTTTTTCAGGGGGAGGGAGGACATTACATTCCTCTACGGCGTAACGACCTGCTATGATTTGTACCGAGAAAAGTCTTAAAAATGTACCGAGAATTAAAATCTTCCCGTATCGGAGCTGCAGCTCCTTTCCTGGGCCAGTTGATGTTTACATCTTCTATCCCAGCATGCCGTTCGCCTAGCCCTCAGGATATCTACTTTGACTGACAAACCCAAAAGGCTCTGGCGGACTTCCAGATAGCTTCTGTTCCAAACACTCTCTCTAAGATGTGGAAACACGTTAAATATACCTGATTTCAATTGTTAGTCAATAAATATATTGATCTAAATGTTCTTACATGGACATTAAGACTGTCCTGATCGAGTTTTATGGTATTATATAAAATATACTTTTCCTAAACATGCTCTGGTTTCATTCAGGTATCACACCAAATAAAACAACATACTGAAAATATTCGGACAGCATTTAATGGTTGATTTCGGTTCATATCAGTTATATAGGAAAGACAACCAGCAACAAGAAATAAAACACAACTTGAAAAATAAATACTGTAAAAAGGAAGCTATAACAATAGCATCATACAGACCTTCACTGAAGGGATAGAATGCTCTAGAGTTTCAGATCTACATAATTTCAGAACATCTCATTCAGAAGGAATGCAAATCTCTACTAGGGCTTCATGCAGTTATTTAATGCATTATTTTTTGGGGGGGGGGGGGCAGAGAGGGAGACATATTCCAACAATATCACATAAGCGGGAGTGTTGTATAGAATATCAGCACAACTGGGATTTAGCTATAGGTAATCACAGTTATGCTGATATTCATTAGAACCGCACAACTGCGATTGTGATATTGCTATTATACAACAGTTCTATGAACAGAAGGTAACAATATTAAGTGACTGACATTTCAGACAAAATATGGCCAAATATTTTGTTTATTTTTGGTTGTTTAATGAAAAAAGTTCCCCCAGAAGCCACAGCTGGTAGTGTAGTTCATATTGCCATGCAATAGACAGATAGACTTACAGTCCAGAGTAAGTGTAGTAGTGGGTTTCAATGCAAATGTTGTTAGACATGGAATTGTACGTTGTGAACACTGACTGTACCAGTGTTGTTATACTCTTGGCTCAAGGCTTATCCGATCGCACTGTTGTATAATTTAATGCACACTTCCCATTGTGGACTTTATTTATTTTATCTTACACTCTTTTTAGCTTAAACATCTGAAATGATTTTAATTATTACTGAAAAGGAGCCTTTCATTCAGGTCATCAGTCTCTTTGCTCCAGTCTCAGATTTTTCTTTCCTACTAATTCACTCGTTTTCGTCAGAGGGCTTTTGCATGTAGTATACATTTGAAATAGTTTTTTTAATAGGTTTGTGTAACAATTGATGGTAATAGACAACAAAGTAAAAGGTGGCTTTAGAAGGCCATATTTTAACACAGTTGTTTAAAATGGTATGATGGCCTGGCTATAGTACAATACAGGGTTTATCGTCTACATCAAGCAATTTCATTGTGACAAACAAGAAAGCAGCTCAATAATTTTCATCAGAAAGCAGACAGTTATTAAGAAGTGAAATGCCCTCACTATTTCATAGCTCTCACATTGGCCTAGATGGTGTCTGTTTATCCCTATGTGGCTAAGGACTGTAATAAATTCCAGTGTTGAAATGCATAAATCTGAAATATTTTATATTACCTAGCATTAAATAATCAGTTGTTATTAATATAAACACTGTTATAGACTACAAACTGGCAAATAAATTAAACATGTGAAATAGCGCATAAGCATGTGTATGAAGAATTATCTACTAAAAAGGCAGTTGGATTTGGACTAAGCCTAAAGAGAGGAACACTTCTACTTGTGAAGCCGATACGTTCATGTCTCAGGTAGCTTTACATTTTGACTCAGTTAGATAATCAGTCTGATGTGGACTGAAATGCATTAAAATGGAGGTATTTGACCAGTCATATTTGAATACAATTCAGCAGGTTTTTGTTTTTTAAAGGTAATATTTCTTTGTAGTAAAGTTTACAACAGAATGCTTTCCTTTAGTATTACTGCATTTTTATGGTTTGAGGTAGATCTCTGTGGGGCAGAAAAAAAGTTCAATAGTGATTAGAAAATTAGAAGGTTAAATAGAGGAATATGAATAACAATGAGAATTAATAAAATAGATGGAACCTTATATCTAATGCCATTATTAGGTTTGACAGCTGATTTCTATACCCTTTTGTATGTTACAATTTCCTAGCTTTCTTCTGAAGCATGATCAACTTCATATTTAAAGGGGAGGGTATTGGGTTCTCAGTTCTACTGCCTGCTCTATAGATCTTAAACCACTGCCAACATCTACCCACGTTCTTTGTTGTAGGGCACAGTCTATTTTAACAATCTTGGTAAAAGCACTCTGTGGAAACAGCCTCTGGCCGTTTATCTGGGTTGCACTTTTCTGGCTCCACGGTCATGCCTGTGTAGTCTATGCACAGTACGCTGCGCCAGCGCTCACCAGCACCACAAGTCCGAGAACAGGCTGACCATGGTCCCATCTGCCACACTGGACAGGGAAGATCACCACAAGGTCGGATGTCGGTTGGTCGCAGCTCCATGTCACATGAGAAAGACAGGGCTCCTGTTCTGTCCTGACACTCAACACTCCTCCTGGACCAGCCAGCACCACAACTCTTAGAACATTCGGACCACTCACCCAGGACCCATTCGGCTCCACCAAATGGCAGGATGACATGTGGGGAGATGCTCCTCTCTGCATTTGGCTTGCTGAAGGGAAGGTCCCGGGGTAGGTAGAAGGTGTATTTAACCCTGGGTGGTGAGGTTTCACCTGCTGTTGACAAAAGCTGGATGGTGATAGGTTGCTGGAGTACCTGGAAGCTGAGAAGCCGTTCCAGGGTAGTGGATGAGCCGCTGTATCGAAGGACAGCACCACACACTGGAATGTCCTGTTCAGCTGTTGATACTGAGAAATTCCCATTGAGAATGTAGGATTCATCCTCAGTTTTCACTGCTAGGTAGTTACCATCATGCTTGATTCCATGGTGGCTACGCTGCTTGATGTCAATATTGGTGGCCCCAGCAGGAATGCTAATTATGTCATTGTATCCAAAGCTGTAGAAATATATTCATATTTGTAAATGAGCTTCCTTAATGACAATTACATTACACTCAATTTCTTTTTCGTACTTATACTTATAGTCGTACATACGTTATTTTACTCTTTCATTTTTTTTATCTTATATTGTGTTTTGTTCATGTTTACAAGTTGGACAGTCATAAAAAGCATTTCACTATGTCATACTCAGTATACATGTGTTTGTGACAAATACAATTTTAATTTGATTTCATTTCATCCTTTTTTTTACCAACAGAAGTACTTTTCCAGCAGTTTGTTTCTGTTCTAATCTTGCACTATTCAAGAGAATTTCCTCACTTACGTAGCTTTGTTTAGAGTGCCACTGATTTTTCTGCAACTTGTCCCATCTCCACCACAGACACCACACTTGTCCAGTTTAAGATTGGAGCCTATGACCTGGTCACAGCCAGCCTTGATGCACTGTCCCTGGACACAGATAGATGTCGTATCGGGACCACAGGTTGTACCATCCACGACCTGATAAACACCACCAACAACAGATGTTAAATGTGGTTAGTGTTAAAGGTGCAAAAGATAAGACCACATAAAAATGTAAAAATATAAATATAAGGAAAATTAGACTTTAAGCTTTGAGTTTCAGACATCACATTTTACTACCAAGAATGCTTTCACAGTTATTGCAGTTCTTTGGAAAGATCTGAATCTCAGGAGATATCAAGTTTGAAGTTTAGTGAGACACTAAATGAAAGAACTAATGTTTACTCTACTGAGAAAGTTGTACCTTGGCTTCGAAGACCTTAAATTCATTGCTGTGCCTGGCTCTGCAGAAAAGTTTGCACCGATCTCTGGGTGAAACACCAGCATACTTGGGAATCCACTCCTTTATTTTGCCATGTACATTCAAGTAACGATCACTGTTATATTTCTCACACTGTTCCTCTCTGAAGCTCTTACCTGTGGAATTAAATCACTAATAATAAGGCAATACACACAAAATGAAATTATATATAAAACTGTTAAATATATTTGTAACCACAAAGCATCCCTGCAAACAATATTGTTTCCTAAAAGAAGAGGAAGTTAATAAAATGCTACCATGATTTCCTTGACAGGTCTGAATGTTGCAGGACTGGTATTTCACTCTCTGACCAACGCAGTATGATCCTCCATTCTGTGGCATTGGATTTGTGCACTCACGTTGAGAGAACTCAACACCACCTCCACATGTCCGAGAGCATGGACCCCAGGCACCCCATGCACCCCAACCACCATTGACTGGTTCCTTAAACACAAGAAAATGAATCATGGAGACATAACTCCTACAATATGGAAAGATTGATGAAATAGACTACCAAAGAAAAAAGCACGTGGGAATGTTTGAAGCAGCAGTGTAGTTTACACAAGGCTAAAGCACACCAATTTAACATAACTGATTTACATAATTAGCCAGGCTTAATTTGGGCTGAATTTTCTACAGTGAGGAAGTGTAATAAAAAAATAGTGATGTAGACAAAAGGAGGACCAAAATATGTTCATTTTAAGTTCACATTCCGGTCAAGAGCTTTGGGTTTTGTTCCCATCAAACATCAAAATGAAGAAAAGGTGTGATATCTGTTACTGTAAGATCAGAGAAGGACAAGACTGGTTTGAGCTGACAAGAAATCTACAATAACTTAAACACTCTGCAACTTTAGTAAGCAAAGCAGCTCAGTAAGCACAACACATTAAACCTTAAGGTGTATGGGCTACGACAGCAGAATAGCACATTTGGTTCTACTCCTTCAGCCAAGAACAAGAATTTGAGGCTCTTATGGTCTCAATGAAACTGTACAGCTAAAGATGAAAAAAAGAGACCAGATTTTTATTCTTATCTTCGACTTTCCAGTTTTGATGATCCTGTTCCCATGACAGCTTCAAATTCCTGTTCTTGGCTGACAGGAGTGGAACCCAATGTGGTCTTCTTCTGTCATAGCCAATCCACCTAAACACATTTCTTAAACAATCTCTTTCTCTCTTTTTCCCTTCTGTGTTTTATTGCTTCACCTCTCTCTGTTTCTCTCACTGTCACACCTGCTATTTGTTGCTTTTCTCTATCTCTCTAGCTACAGGAATGTCTGGCATTCATGAAATGGATTTTAAGTAGATTGATTATTTTATGAAGCTCCGAGAATGGGTCCAACATCAGCAGCTGGTTGGATTTCAAAAAATGACAAATGAATAATTTTAACTCATTGTTCAGACAGCTAAATAGTGTCCTGAAAATGCTTGACCAGCCAAATGGTGATCTTAGTTTGACATAGAATTTGTATATAGTGCAAAACTTGTAATCACAATTAATAAAAGGCAGTATTGGCCATATATATTTTTGCGATGATAAATCAGAAGTCTTACTCAAGCTTGGCTCATGCTACACATACCTCCTCCTTCTTTTCTGCCAACATACTTGACACGCACACCCCCCCAACGCAGCTCCGATCTTCGCCACATGGTGTGCCATCAGCCCAGGGCAGGCTACCATTACGGGTAGTGCACTGTGGTTTTCCCTCTTCGCGACACCACAACTGGATGCACGCTTGGTCCTCCGGGGCATTGGTGCAGTGGGTAAACTTCTCTCCAAATGTTTGCTGGCACTGACGATCCAGACCAAACTTGCGGCCCGGAGGCTCAGCCCTTAATGGTATACTCTGGTCTGGCATGTCCAGTAAGCAGTCACCTAAGAAAGAATGAACACACTAAAAATAAACACCTGCTGTTTAGCTGGTCTTCTTTCCTTCATTGACATCATTAGCGCTAGCGTCTGTAAGTTTGCTAAAACCAACTCTTAGTTAGAGTAAACAGGTGTGCACATTTGTAGCTTCAGGCAAGTATTTTCATGATGTGTGTAAAAGAATGAGCTCATCTGGAGATTTCCATTGTGTAACCTATAATGTTGCAGCTCTAGTGGAACTCACTTAAGTTCAATAATTAACAGTGGAATTTACAAAGCTATAAATCAAACAATACCATGCTATATCACGTGTACCTCATGAACATTCAAAAAGCAGTTCCTCCTCCCTATGGTTTTTAAACTCTCAAACTTGTGTGTACACTTTGGGCACTTCAATTCCTAAGATTAAGTTTTGGATTCTTAAATATAATTTAAATCTAGATTAAGTCATAAAGTATTTGGTCTGTTTTCACTTGTTTTATCTGTGACAACAGCAAGTTCAGTAGAAGAAGCCTGTGCCTGCCAATAGTGGGAGCTGAATGAGGAATAACGGCTATTAAGCTGGAATATGTTAGTCATCGAGGATGACACAAGGAAGCTGGAGTGAGAAGCTCAGACTGAAATACTGACAGATAAATCAATCTCAGGCAAAAATATGTTTGCTGTTTTTCAATTCGCTGTTCTCTTTTTCTGACATTGTGGGAATGCACTACTGAAGCATGAGGTACACTTCTGGAAGACTGTACAGACAGTAAACAGGGAAAGCCTTAAACAGATTCCTGTAACAATATCAGACATGCCTGGCATGTGTCCGTCACCTGACTACATTATGCAGTGGTGAGGGCAAAAAACACCCAGAGAGAGAGAGAGAGAGAAAGAGAGAGAGAGAGAGAGGGGGCATACTCTACATAGGTGGTTAGATTTTACATTCTCAGCAAAATTACACAGTGTGGTTTTGCAGGTCTATTATTAGTGGTAAGGGGGCAAGTAAAGGCAGAATAGACATATAAAAAAAGTGTGACTAAACTTGTAAAACAGAGACCACGATTTCATAGATTTCCACTGCACTGTTTGTTTTCTGTGGCATGTTTCCATTAACAAGATAATGACAACCTCAAGATTTAGGAAAAATGTTTTTAAAATGTTTTCTTTTTGGTCTGGATCTTAATTAAACATGGCCTGCTCTTGTGCCCAAACCAAATGACCACCCAATATCTTATCTTACAAGGTGCCAAGTAATTTTTACATTATTTCATAGATACTTCAAAAGCTATTCCTCAAACAGACTTATTAGTCTATAAAAACAGTAATACAGTATAAGTAAGAAAAAGGTCATATCTCTATAGCTCTCTAATGTCAGAGTTTAAACATAAACATTCTCCAGTGTGCTGTTCTTATAAACAAAAAATAGAATGATTTCGTTGGTCCAATAATGTTATTTTCTTTTAAAAAAGAGTTTAATGTTTAATTTTTCTTTGCTTGTGCATTAAGACAGATATTTGGACAGCTAAATTTGTGAGAAAAAAAAGGCGTTTTTTCTCCCCGATGCTCATCTCCACTACCTGATGAACTGCCAGTAAGCAAAGATGATAGGATTAGTACAATGTCTAAAGCCATACCATGCCCATTGTCGAAGAACTCTGTTATGTAAAGGGCACTGCATGGTGACCAGGGAAATGTCTTGTTGAGGTGTACAAAGAAGGGAGCCATTAGTTGATGTCCATCAATATCACCAAACAATTTCTCACAGGTTTTGGAGTCATCATGCGGCATGCTTAATACATGGCCTATAAGGGAAAAAAAAGGTTGTTATAAATACGTGTGTCTTTCTCTCTCTCTCTCTCTCTCTCTCTCTCTCTCTCTCTCTCTCTCACACACACACACACACACACACACACACACACACACACACACACATATATCGATCAGGCATAACATTAATATCATTGACAGATGTTCATTAATTTGATTAACTCATTACTATGGCACTTGTCAAGGAATGGAATAACTTGCACCAAAGCACCAAATGATGGGTGACTGGGCCAAACCACACACAGAAAATGCTAAAAAAAAAAAAAATATTAAAGAAATACTTAATTGTCACATTTCATCAAGTCAGTTAAACTTTAGGGATACATTTTTTTTAATCCAGTTTCACCTTGCTTTGATGCAAATAACAACAGGTGAAAACAGGTGCAGTGAAGAGGCAACAGCAAAACAACCCCAAAAGGGGAATGATTTTGCTCTATCCTCCCTGACCCTCCCTCCCTCTAGTTGTGTGTTTTGTTAGGGTCCGTGTCATTACTTGTAGCATGAGGCAGTACCTGCAAACTAATCAGCGATTTGATGTGTCTCCGAGTACAGTTTCAAGAGAATGGAGAAAATACCGGGATACAGGCTATTACACAAGGAGAGCTTGAACAGGGATATAAAAGGGCAACAGCCCAGCAGCTGGACTGGGATCTGTATGAGGTGGAATTGGAGGAGCGCTGCTAGAGCCCTACAAAATGACCGTGAGCAGAATACTGGTGTGCATATTTTTTTACTAAACTGTTAGAAACAGACTCCATGAGGGTAACATGAAGGCCTGACATCCTCTAGTGATGGCACCAAAAGTGGCAGTTTGGCAATACAGGGGCTTGAACCCTGACCTTCCAATCAGTAACCCAGAGCCCAGAGCTAACCACTGCCGTATCAACTCCCCTGTGCGCAGTGCAGCTTATTTTGCCAAAGAACACCAGAATTGGCAGGTCTGCTACTGGTGCCCTGTTCTCTTCACAAATGATAGCCAGTTCAAACTGAGCACATGTAACAGACGTGAAATGTCTGGAGATGCCATAGGGAACATAATGCTACATGCAACATCATCCAGCATGCCTGGTTCGGTGGTTGGTCAGTAATGGTCTGGAAAAAATATACTTAAAGTTGATCTATCCAGTAGTACCCTTACTGCTGTTAGCCACCGGGATGAAATCCTCAGAGCAACTGTCAGACCTTACACTGGTGCAGTGGGCCTGAGTTCGTGACAATGCCTAGCCTTGTGTGGCCAGACAGATTAGGCAGTTTCTGAATGACAAAGGCTTTGATGCCACTGATGGGCCCTCACATTCTCCAAACCTGAACGTTATGCATTGGAGCATCTGAAGCCACCAAGTAGCACCACAGACTACACAAGACTCACTGACAGTTGATTGTCTGTTGGATAGGAACACGGGGGCCAGCTTTCGCTTCCCACGTGCAGCCAATGAGCCATGACCCTGTTGCTGATTCACCACTGTGTATTGCTAGGACCACTTTTGATATATTCTGACCACTGCAGACTGGGAACACCCCACAAGAGCTGCAGTTTTGGAGATGTTCTGACCCTGTCCTCCAATCATCACATTTTGTCCCTTGTCAAACTCATTCAAATCCTTATGCCTGCCTATTTTTCCTGATTTCAACACATCATTATTTAGTAGAAAATGATTAATTGCTGCCTAATATATCCCACCCACCATTATAAAGAGAATATCTGTGTTATTCATTTACTGGTCATAATGTTACAATGTCAAAATGTTATGCCTGATCGGTATGTACATACAGTATGTATGTATGTATGTACAGTATGTATGTATGTATGTATGTATATAAAATCCACACACCGATCAGGCGTAAAATTATGAACTAATATATGGTTTGTGTGTAAGTGTATGTGTGTGTAAATATATGATCGAATGTCTGTTTAGCACAGCTCCTGAAGCTGCTTGTTGTTTTATGTGAACCTAATAATCTGTGACATAGTTACTGGGAACTTAATTCCAGCAGCTTTGCAATTAAGGTGATCTAATGGAATAAAAATAGTCCCTTAAGCCATTACAGATTGGCCATTCTGTAATGGTGCAAATATGATCATGGAAACTGTTCAAGTTAAGCTGAGATAGTTAGAGACACATTAATGAATGGCTAAGTCTATATATGGGTCATCCACTCTGGTCCAGACACTCAGTGGTGGTGAGATGTCAGACAGAGTCAAGGGATGGAATTTGGTGCCATTTGTGTGTGCGTCCATGTGTGTGACCTGTACCTAGCTCATGTGACACAGTGAATGCTGCCTGAAAGCCGTTGTCTTCAATTACTGAACAGCTTCTTTTGGGGTCACACATGGTTCCCACATCGGCTACACCAAGGGTGTCACAATGCTGATGTCCACAAATATCCTGGAGGGGCAAAAGACAGACAGCTCAAAAAATAAGACAGAGCGGATAAGGGATGCAGATAGATGGACAGGTTGAGTCAGCAACCAGAAGAGAAAAAAGAAACGTTGGAGAGAAGCAGAGAGAAGAGGAGGGACAGATTTCAGACACTGATATCCAGACATCGCTCCATTAGTTCCAGACAGACCTTTTTCCCCCCAAGTAGGCTCTTGCCAGCAAAACATATTTGTCAGTGTTTCCATCGTAAAATGAAGCAAATACATGGCAGACTAAAAAGAGTGAGGGAACTCATTTTTAACTATGTAATGACTGGCCTGCACAGTTTTCTTACAAAAGGCCTATATCAGTTGTGTGCCACCCCTCACTTGGATAACCTTGCTCGTGGAGGAGGGCCCTACAGCAATCTTTGGAGCAAAGAAGGGATAGCTTTGCATCTGCTAAGCATCTGGTCCATCCAACTAAGACAATATAAATTATGTTGTTTTTTTTTGCCACAAGATATCTGGTCAAACATTAGCTTTGAGTTCAGCTCTTTTACAGATAATGTTCTGTACTTGGAAGAAGTATAGTCTCACGTGGTCTGTCTATTTTGATCTAGCAAATCTCTAGCTGATTGTCTATGTGGTCACAATTCTGCCAATTTTTACCATGTTTGAGCGAAATGTATCTACACAGCAAGTGGAAAGAAATAGTGATTGATGATTTCAGCTATTTGAGTGGGGATTACTTGGATTATCACAGTGTTTGTGTAGTTTCATCAGTGTTTCCTCAGGGTTGTTTAGTTTCCTCCCACCACTCAAAAAAGAATGCCAGTAGGTTTATTGGCTACTCTTTAATTGTTTGTGTGAATGCATGTTTGTATGGTGCACATGTGATCTTGGCCATTCTCTTTTTCATTTTTAACAGACTATTCTTTCCTGAAAAGAGATTTCAACTGAGGCCAAAAAACTTTTTAAAATGTTGCAAATTTAAAACAGAGATAATGACCCACCTCCCTTGTGAACAAAATAGCTGTGTCATAATGCTCATGGTGACGTGGACTTGCTGGGTTAAAGAGCTGCTGCCAGGTGCAGAAGTTGCGTAGGGCCATCCCGCCATTGCTAGACACCACGGGGCCAACATCCTCATCCTCCACCACCAACATCTTGACCACCACTAGGCTTACTGCATTCTTGATGCTAGGGTGGCCAAATAATTGTGCAGCCATCCCCATTATGGTTAATAGGTAGTGCTGCAGAGAAATAGCAGAAAAAGTTATACTAGATTAGGTTAGGTTAGATAGTTATAATAGATCAGTTATTATTTAGTTTTGTGAGGGTTCAAACACTGTACAGTTGATCAGTTTAACCACTAAGTCAAATATTTATATATAACGCAGGTGGAATTTTTCTGTCAATAAAATGGGTGGAAACAGCTCAAAAACAAACTCTTCTTGGCCTTGCCTCTCTTCCAGATGGTGCTACATCTAACTCCAATTCCTGATGCCAGCATTTTTATTTCATGGAGCTCTTGAGTTCTTTGTCTCTATATTTCATAACACAGCAGATGGACATTTTATGTTTAATAACAATACAATTTAATTTACCAATTTTGGCAATATTTTCAAAACAGGAGCATGTATTAAGAGACCCAGTCAGGCCCATCCTTTTATTACATGATTTGTGAAGATGGAATGGGGCAGCATGGTGGTGTAACAGGTAGCACTGGCACATTGTTGGGTCCCTAGCTTGATCATGAGCTTCGGTTACTAAGCATGTTCTTTTTGCGTGAGTTTCTTTCAGGTTTTCTAGTTACACCTTACTAAAACATGATGGGAAGTGGATTGGCTACACTAAATTGGGTAAGTGTTTATCAGACAATCTTTGACCCTAAATAGATTAAAGCAGTTACTGTAAATTAAATCATTAAGATTTGTTTTAAATACACATTAAATAGCTATACTTCCATTTGGAACAATGGTTTAAATTAAATGAATGAATGAATGAATGAATGAATGAATGAATGAATGAACTATGTTATTTAATGCTCAGACAACTGCATAAGGTTTAATGACTATAAAGGTAACATGCTACATGAGACATATTGCTTGCATATAATGATATTATGATTCAATAAATCTAAAGTGAAATGGTTAAAGGACATATTTTCTGTATTATAATAAAAAAAAGCAGAAAAAGACAGAAAAACATCTCAAAATACTCTGTTAGCCATCACCTGCAGTTAATTACACACTGTTTGGAAGGATCAACAGCATAGTTTGAAACAATCCTCCCCTGCATCCTCTGTTTACAGAAGGACATAATGATGGTAAAACACTATCAACAAAACCTGGAGCATGGTAAACATTTGTGATCACAAGCTTTGTATGCAATGTCTAAGATGATAAACATGGCTGGACTGTGTCGTCTCATTTATGCGAAGAGCCTGTTCTTAGTAAACAGTCAGGGATGTGCTGAACAACCATCGGGTCTAGTTATAAACGAGGGAGAGCTGTAAAAGTACACGTATTCTCCCAAACTATGTCTAAGATCAGTACTACTGTTTTATGTGTATGAGCTGGAGGAACACTGCGATTAGGTTAATGTGGCACCCAGCAAAAAAGTCATGGGAGCAGCTGGGGAGTAGGCAGACGGACACGAAGCTCATAGGACAAAATGTGACATTCAATTATGTAATAGATGTTATGTGGGATGTTGCAAATGCACAGTTGCATATGTTTACACAGTTCATTTAATGATAACACAATTGATATTTATACAGGAAGACAAACTCTGTTACCTGTTGCTGATTTCTATTTTGACATAGTGTTGTGAATATTTGTTAGAAAGTGTAATTAAAAATTATATTATAAAATAGTGGTAGCACAGACAGCATCAAGAAGTCAACACTGAGCCAAGAACCCTAGAGCTGTAAGGCTGCAAGGGTTGCCTGCTGTGCGACAAAATCCTCATAAAAGTGTTTATAATTAAAAAAAAAAAAATTTTTTTTAAATAGGCTATGCATTTTTTGCGCATTTGTTTGGCCCGTCATCATTTTTGCCTACAGCATTAAGTTACACCCATACAACTGAGTACGTCAGTGTGCTGTTTTTGACATATCCCATAGGCTTTGCTCGGGTTCATCGCGCGAGCGCTGCGGTTTTCTCGTTTTTACGCACCGCTTCCGCCCACACATGTCCGTCTGCGCGAAATGAATCGTTTCTTGGAACCCTCCTTGTATCTTAGTTGAAAGGGAAAATATTACAGTTCATAAATGAACATTTACGAATTCTTCAGGAATTTAGCATCACAATTCGCATAAGCTCGGCCCACGAGCAAACTTTAGTAGAACCCCTCCAAAAGTTCCTTCGATATTTTCATACTTAGACTTCCTTCCTTTTATCTAATGGCAATTAAAATGATTATTAATGTGACCTTGATTAAACATTATTATCTATATGATGGTCCAACAAATAACATTATAGCGATTAAACATTAAATAATATGATTAACGGTATGAAGTGAACGTTTATCAGAAGTGGTACTTTACCTTAATTTCGTCTCCATAGAACCTCGCCATGGAAGCGTCTGCCACAACCAGGGTTTCAATGTACCTGGCTGTTGAGACAAACCTCCGTTCCCTCTTTTGCACTTTGTGTTCGTAAGCGTTCGACTGGTCAACGCCATGCTTCACGTAGCCGTTGCCCTCTGGATTCCCTACGACGACGGATCTCCTGGAGAGCACCCGTCTTTTAATGACGTGAGGCTGAGAGAAAGACGACGTCGCGTCTCCAGGGCGCGCAGCCACAGGTTCAATGAAGTACTCTTGACCGCGCGTAACGAAGGTTCCCCGGATGCCACGGCACAGACTGACGGAGACCAGCGAGTCCTCGTCCTTATTCACTGTCCCCGTGTGGAAACATCTCCTGAACCCCTGCTCGCTTTCTCTCGGCACTATATCCTCGAGGACGCGCTCGTACCCAGAGCTGTTCAGCCGGTTCACTTTGACGCGCTGAACGTGTAGCGTAGGAGCCAGAAAACTGTCGTCTGGCCTCAGGTATAGTGTGAAAACCTGCCCGAACGCCTTAATTTGGAAAACATACCAGTCCTCACGTCGCCAAAGGCCATTTCTCTTTAAAGAAATTCTGACAGGTACTGTCTCGGTCTCGTCCAAATCCACACTATTACATTTCACAAGTCCGGCAAATAGAACAGTGGCCAAGATTAAATGCGCGGTGAAAATCATCGTGACAGCTACTGTCATGCAATGCACATAAAATGCGAGAACTACTTACGTTCAAATATTAATGCAAAATACTTTAACAACAGCAAACCGCAGAAACACTTTGAAACTAGACGAAATCACAGGCTTGAATTGAAACAGAAATTCATAGAAATCACCAAAGTGACACTTTTTAACCATGTCGCCTTTGAGGAAAACGCTGTACAGTCAGCGCGTGCTTGTCCTTGTCGGCGGTATTTATACGCTCGCAATCTTCTTGAACTTGTGCGGTTTATTTCCGATACTCGCGTCCACCGCGAGTGCTCCGATCCAATGGGGACTCCCGGCCACGCCCCCCTTCGAACAGTGAAGCGCTCCCTATTATTACCCAAACGCGTTGGGCGCACGCGCGCACACTCACACAAACGCTCGGGCACACACGCACACTGCTCTGATGCGTGGAATGTTTTACCCTGGTGATAGTGTTTCCTGAGTGAAATGCTTCCCGCAAATTAGGCTATATTTAATCATAATGTGCTGGAAAAAAATGGCCTTGGCCCAATATATATTGCTTGGCACAGTTACAGTTCGGACAAGTTTATGGTGATGCTAATCGAGGCGTGTTTTAAACCATGACTGGCTGGAAAACAGTCAACACAGTCTGGCACTTCCAGTTACACATCCCTGGAATGAAGTTTATTTGACCAACAGTTCTGAACAACACAAATGATGGTTGCACAAACGATACAAGTTAGCCTGGTTAAAGACTAATCAGATTATGAAAACTGAACTTCCAATAAAAAAATCCCAATGATTTTGGGATCGGGAAAACTCGATTAGGATTGTGAATGTGTGCAGCCTGTTTTATCGTTTGTTTTTATTAATATATCGTAGTGCTCGAACAGCTCACTGTGAATATAGATTCAATATGTAGCTAAGTGGTTTGTAAACCTTTTAGTTCACCTCCAGTAGGTGGCGACACTGCATTTGGCGACACTGCATTTCATGTGGCGTTCTGTTTGGCCATACTCCTTAAACATCAACCAATCAATAAATGAATCAATCAATCAAACAGACAAACAAAAAAACAATGAAACATATCAGTGTCGAGCAAGAGCTTCTGCCTATCATGCGAACACAATAAAACGCGCGCGTGTGTAAAACATTTGAAAATCCTTAGATTGGGTTTTAACTCAGGTTATTTCACCACCAGATGGCACACCTGGATTGCAAAGATTCAATATTCCCTGGCTTCAACTACAAATGTTCTAGGCTGCACTGTGGAGCGGTGCTGTCCGGCTTATGATTACTAATGTCGCCAGTTTTGCTGTTTGTCGGTTATCCTTTTGGTTTGTTGGTTTGTTGATTATCCCTGCTAATGGAGCAGATGGCCCTCCATAATGATTCTGTAGTCCTTTGCAGTTATGGCCTATCTAGCAGAAGGGAATGGCACAATAATACCACAGTTCAGTTGGTAAACTTCTTCGAGGCTTCTCCACAGTCACTCTGCCGGATGTGAGAAAGACAGTGAAGGGGGATTTATCAGAGAACAATACATGTTACAAATGTTCACATCTTACGATTTCCATTGTTGGCACAAGTAAAACCAACATTTGGTTAAGGCACGAATGACCAAAGATTTGACTAAAAAGCCCAACTGAGAGTATTGACCCTGTGGAGCTCCCAAAGAACAGTTTGGGTGAAAACAAAATTAATGTATTTAATGTGTATTTATTTATTTACAGGTGCTGCCCTGCATATTCATTTGGCCTTCTTTATGGCTTTTCATGTTTCTACCTTTCAATTTTTTTATACTGGCTATGATAAACAGTGCAATACAATATATGCCGAAACTGGTCAAGAGCGTTGTGTAATGTTCAAACATCAAACATCAGAATTAAAAAAAAAAGTAGGATTACTGTGACTTGCTGTGACACTGTAGCATGGATATTGGTACCAGATGGATTAATCTGGGTATCACAGAAACTGCTGATTCCATGGGATTTTATTTACAACAGTCTCTAGAGTCCACACAAAACACTGCAAAAACAAACAAACAAATTATCTGAGGCTGTTATGACTTTTGTTCTAATCTTCAGTTGTCCAATTTGGGTGAGCCTATGCCCATGATAGTCTCTCTCATAGATTCTTGAGCTTGACTGACTGCAATGAAATCCAACGTGGTCTTCTGCTGTTTTAGCTCATCAGAAAGGTTTGATATCCTCAAAACAATGTACTTGCTACTGACAAATCGTATTTGTTAACCCTATTTTAACAAAACAGTGACAGAATTACATTGTGTGTACATAATTACTGTGTACATTTACAGAATTATATCGGTTTAAACACTAGTCAGTAATATCATACAGCAGTGTCCTAATTTTGCTTTTGCTGTAAAACAAACTGCAAATAAAGAAATACCATTGGTTTAAGAACCGAGACAAATCATGTCAAAAAAAAAAAAAAAAATATATATATATATATATATATATATATATATATATATATATATATATATATATATGTTGTGTCACATGAATTGTACTTATAAGCAAGGTAAAATACAGTTTGGCATGTTGCAATAGTACAATAATTGTACCTTTATTCTTAGGATTTTTCACTTGGCTGAGCGCGCACGACTTGTGCGAAGTGGGAGGGAAGCTTAACCATAACTCGGGCAGCGCGCGCCACACTAGTGTCGCGCGCAGAGAGGATCTGGCCAATCAGCTCAACGGAAGACCTTCCTCAAAAGCTCCGGTGACAGGCACGAGCCGTTTGACTTGCGCACATAAAGCCGGCGCACGCGGACGGACGCTTGAGCATCAAGAAAGGAATGGCTCGAAATCTTGCAGTCCGTGTCCGTTATGCGGATTATCCTTAAACTCACTCAATTAAATACCTGTTACTGGTTCATTTCCCCCATAAACATTGCGTCCTGTCACATAGAAATCTCGTTTTTCTCTTATTTTGCATGCAATCATGGTTTTATTCACAAGGGCTGTGCTTTTTGTGAACGTTTTATTTGTGATGTGTAAAGTTGCGCGGCTCATGGAGAGTCAACTGTGCGAGCCTGTCAGACTGGATAATCGTGACTTCGCAAATAACAACTTCGTGGACTTTAAATCGAACGCACCGCCGGAAAAATTGGCTTTCAAATTGAGTGCCTTCGGGCAAGATTTCGTGCTGGACTTGCACGAGGATTCTAGCTTCATCGCGCCCTCGCTCTCGGCGCTTGGCATGTCCATTGGGTCCGATCGCGCGGACCTCCGGCGCTGTTTCTACGCGGGCACCGTGAATTCGCATTCACTTTCGTACGCAGCTCTCAGTTTGTGCGACGGCCTGCGCGGTGCATTCGGCTACGACGGCTGGGAGTATTTTGTGAGTCCGGCGAGCGATGACTCCTTGCCTCCGGGTGCGCGTCGTAGTGCGGAGAGCGCGCACCTCCTGCGGCGACGCGCAAACGTCGAGCTGGGGGGCAATGGCACGAGGCGGTGCGGCGTGGACGGTGGCCTGACGCCCGACGTCGCGCGCACCTTGGAGAAGTTTAAGCGCTCAGAAGAATCCAATGCTGGCGATAAAACCCCTGCACGGAGGAGTCGCCTCAAGCGATTTGCATCCGTGCCTCGGTACGTGGAGACTCTTGTGGTGGCCGACGAGTCCATGGCCAACTTCCACGGTGATGATCTGAGGCATTACGTGCTTACACTCATGGCAGTGGCCGCTCGCCTCTACAAACACCCAAGCATCCTGAACCCCATTAACATCGTGGTGGTCAAGTTTCTGGTGATTACCGACGAGGATAAAGGGCCCAAGGTAACCGGCAACGCAGCCATGACCCTGCGAAATTTTTGCACGTGGCAAAAGAAGCTGAACAAGAACAGTGACAAGCATCCAGAGTACTGGGACACCGCTATCCTGTTCACCAAAGAGGTGAGAAAAGGTTGCATGCCATCAGAATGAATATAATTATCATGTAATTATCAATTGTAATTACATGTAATTACAATTATTATGTAATTGTTTTATGGTTATAATCATTTGTAAAATTGCTTCCTGTATGTGGAAATAACAGAGAAAACAAGAACTCCTCTTGTACGTTCATCATATGGTGTGAAATATTTAAAAAACAAACCTTTCAGTGTCTTAATTAAGGAAGAAACCAACAAACTAAATCCAAATCACCCAAACCTCCTTATTGCACATTACACAAGGTACAAACAGAGCATCCGCTTGAGATAATTTCCTGTCCCTGAGGGTAACCTTTGGGGTTAATGGCATTGTCAAGGTTGCTCCTTTTTGCAACTGAATGTGAATAGCGTTGTGCACAATCAGGCAAACACAAAGCACCAATGCAGCATGCCAACTTTAGAGAATTTACTTGAAACTATTTAGGGTGTTACACAGGCATCACTTACTCATAGTTAAAGAATGTGCATATGCATAATTCGCACAGACTATTTGGTGTCTTTATAGTCAGACAGACTGTGTACAAGACATACACAATGCATAATTCAGGTGCTCATTCACATTTGTGTCTGTTTATATTCACAGCAGCAGGGTTCAAGATTTTAATCTCTACAGTTTGTGCTTAAGCAAACACATGCAGAAGAGTCATGCTTTGCACCTATTCACCCCTAACAAACCCATACTGAAGTCAGCATTTACTGTCAGCTGTTGCTCAGAAACGCCCACATGTGCAGGCACTCAGCCAGTCCTTCACACACCAAAGTCTCCCCCCCCCTAACTAAGCACATGAGTCACATGAGGCCTGAGCTAGTGATGTTGAAGATTTAGCATTTATTTTATGCTGAAAGACAACAAAATGCCAGAGCCCAAGTGCACATTGTTCCTTCCTGCATTTTTGCAGTTATTGCAGTCATTACTCTCAAGGGCAAACACATTTTGTACTACAACTGTCATTTGTGCTTGATAGGACTAAGGTGGAGTCAGTAGAATGAGCTAATGTATATAAACATGGTTTTAAAGTTCAGTGGATAGTCTAGATAGTACAGATGTGCAGAGCTTTACAAATATGGTTTGTTCTGGTTCATAACGATTTAAACAGACATTGATGAAAACCAAGCCTTGGCTCATCTGAGAACTCCAACATGCAACCTGATATTCTGCACTTCTCACACACTCGCTAATGCCGTATGTCATTCTAGTGATGTTAAAGGAAATATTATGTTATAGTTGTTTTTATGTTTGGGGTTGTAAAAATATGCATATAGAATTAAACATTTTTTCACAGCAATATAATAATACTGATCACAATACAATCAAGTGAAATGACCAAATAACTTTACTGACTTATTGCAGTTTTGTTGAGCATGTACAAGTAAGCAAATAGGGATTTTGTGCAGGACTGTATTATATGAAAGAAAAAGAAATATCCCAATTCTATGGAATCACCTTTTAACCAGACCTCCAGCTGTGAATGTTCTGATATTCTCTTTCCCATGTCCCCTCTCCCCATCCACTCAACTTCTCAGAAAAAAGCCTGTTTCTCATTACCAAATAGAGTGAGGGAGAGACCCCTAAATCCCACCTTTCAAGGCCCACCTGCTGTAGAAGCCCTTCCCAGCTACAGCATGGGAAAGTCGGTCTCTGGGGCTCTGCAACATTTCTTCCGTTATTCCCTTTTTTCCAGTAGAACGTTTAGCACAACGTTCTTTCTCAGACTTATCTACTCTGCTGTCTTTTGGTTGTATAGTTTAAGACAGTGTGGAGTGTTATTTTTTTTTATTTCCCCTTGGCAAGCCCTGCAACTTCTATCCAGGCAACTAAGTAAACCGTTAACAGGTTTAATAAACTATGACAAAGCTAATTACTTAGCTGAATGTTTTAAGTTTATAGCTTCCACGTAGACCCATTAAAACATGAGTAAAGGGGGGTATGGAATGAAGGCCTCTGATCACTGCCAGCTGGGATTGTGGTTAAGGGAGAATCTTAGACTGATCACCATTGCTGTTAATTAAGATTTACCTATATACCAGATTAAGTTTGTTATTATCAAACAGGGCTGATGGGCTAATAAAAGCACTGATAATCTAAAAGTTTAAGGTTAGATTATGGTTGAATCTGAATTCTGTAGGGTTTCTAGCTCTCTAGAAACAGGGTAGTATGCACTCCTATAGACACTGGCTTCTTTTTTTATTTGATTTGCACTTACGGCACTTCTCTGAGTGCATCTACTCCACGTGGAACAGTTATGACTTGTGAAAATGAGTGTTTATTTTCCAGAAGCAGTGTTTTTCCATAGCCTAGGATGAACGCATATTTATAAAGTTTGTAAAAGCTCTGAGTGCAAAGTAATTAGTACAGTGTAAACTAAGCTTAGCTGGCACATTACACCCTATTACAGACCTCAACTTTTCTTGGAATTGTCAGCAGTCTTCAGATAATCCATTACATACCATGTTATACACACTTGTAAAGAGGGACTTCCAGAGAGAATATATGAGGCATTTTGGAGCACGCTGTAACAAACACGAATAGAAGATGTCATCTTACCAGTTCAGTGGTGACTCACAACTGATTTATAAAACTCCAGACCCTTTTTAACTAGTCCGAGGACTCAATTAATGTCATAAGCAGTATTAGCAGGGGCTACACTACAAACACCTCAGTCCTTTTATTAACATTAGCAAAACAGGGTATTATTTGAAGTTATTTTTAAAGAAACTCATGTGGTATTTAAATAGATCATACAAGTAAGTGAAACAAATAGAGAGTTCTTGTGTCAGTATTGTAGGTATTGGCAGATACACAGAGACACAAGCACACCAACCCAAAAAACTGAAAGCAAGAACCCTAAACATGAACTGTGTATATAAGTAAAAAAACATACAGACTATAAGTCATACTGTGGCCAGCAACCAACAACTACAACAGTAATAACAGAAGCCTGACAGTGAGATGCTGGTAAACTAGGCCATCAATAGTGGTGTCGGTATAATGAAACAGAAGCAAAAATGATTGAGAAATGTTACCTGCTATGGGTAATGTGGGTCAGTAGCAATTTTTGCTACTATGTTAGTTTGAGACAGGCAGGCAAATGTGTAACATTAGGTCAGGAATGATAAATACGAATGTCTCTTTTTCAGTTTAAACAGTGATTGAGCTTTATCCAGGCCTTTTGGAAAGTTATTAGAGGGACAGAGGCACTACCGAAACACAAGAAATCATCCAACATTGGCTTACTAACCCCTAACCACTCATTTTAAAAAAGCACTCACCCACAACTTGTTAGATGAACTTCTTTTAAAACTTGAGCACATCCTGTTAAATCGAGACTGAAATCCACTCCTAAATGGGAAGGTTTGTAGTTTATTTTGAGTGCAATATGTCATCAGGCACTTGTCTGAAATGAAAGTGGTTGTTACTGGCTAGACTGTTCTCTCAAAATGTGTCACATTCCTCCATAGCACTGACAGTTTCTCTAACCAAACCAGTCGAAAAGTGTCATATGCTTTAGTAATATGATAAATTTCCTATTTGTAATTGTATATTTTAGTTACCAGGCTCAAGTTGACTCATTTACACATACATTCAGAATTGCTCAGTACAAGAGAAGAAGCACAGAGGCTCTTACACCCTTTCTTATAAGGATGTCTTGCCATGTTTTTACTGACTACAAGGTTTCAGAACATCATAACCTCACAATTCTTAACTAATATTTCCCAAAGAATCCAAAGAAAATCCTTATAAAACAAATTTAATGTTCTATTGGTATGCAACCACAAAGCCCAGTTATAGCTCTTAGCATTTTGCATGTTTGGTGTATTGCACTAGCATATTGTAACATATTTTGAATGATCTACACTACATCATTTATTGTGTAGGTTTTTCAACTTCTACAAAGTTTCCCACAGCCTTTGATTCCCAGGGAGGCCAGAGGGGCTCTGGTAAACTTCACTTGATAATAAATGTTTTTTCAAGGCAATATATTTTAAAAGACACTGAATGACATCCACTTTGTTAACAGTCCTCATGATTCACACACTAAGAGAGCTTTACGGATTGGATACAAAAAAGAAAAAAGATCTCATCTTCTTTCCCTTCTTAAACCATGTCTGTTTTGAACTGTGGTAATAACCATTCTCTCGCTCACATATCCACATCTGGTTTAGGTTTTCAACGGTCAAAAACTGCAGCCCACAAACAATTTGTCACACTGATTTGGAACCCTACCTTATACAACAACCCTTGATGTTTCACCATACCTGTCAATGTTTTTGACTTGAAGACTTAAAAATATTGTGGATCTGTCAAATTATCAGCACTTTTCTGAAAACAAATCTCTGTCTAGCTTTAATTTGGTGCATGCTGTGAAGCAAAAACTTACCTGGATTTTAACTTCTACTATTGGTTGGATACATCATTGCCTGCATTTAATAAAATATTTTGTCTATTTAATAATTCTTTAAACACTAATCAAGTCCTTTTGTTTGTGTTGTTTTAAAATAGCATTATCAGATAAACAATCAGTGTGGTACAGTGAATAGTTCAAACAAATGTGTTTTAAGATGTGTGGTAGCAAAATATAGGTCAGCTGGAAACTTCTTTTCCTTGGCCCACAGCACTGCATTTTATTACAACTATTACCTCATGTAGCCCTGAAACTCAAGAGAATCTTTAACTGGGCATCTGGAATATCTCTTGGTGAATCAAAAGCACTTAGAAGATTTAATAAAACAAATGCCTATCTTTTTTAAAATACTTTTCTCTCATTGCATCAGCAATATTTTCTACTCGTGTATCAAGGGCGATCATTTTGGTAGTGTAATAGTTTTAATAATCCCACGTGCATGGACTTGAGTGAATGAAGCTTTTCTGTAGACTTAAATACAAAATCTTCTTGAGTTTATTCTTTATATGTTTGTGATTATTCAGTTTTATATAACAGTTAGTTCTGGGCCACTAACTTGATTGGTTAAATGGTGTTCCAGAAGTGCCCATATTCCCTTTTTAACTGCTCTGGAAATTTTTACTGTGTGTATCCACTTGCCTGTTTTTGCCACATAAAATTTCACTTTCTAGTTTGAAACATTAACAGCATTATCAGTGGATGTGGCAAACAATACTTTTCAGGAATATAACATTTGGTTTAAAATATGAATGCCTGTCAGGCGAATAAAATAAAATGTAAAGTTAGCCGCACACACTCACCGGGGCTTTGCCTATTTACACTAAATTGAGTCATGTTTGCGGATTTAGTCTTCGATCTGTTTACCATTGTGTATGTTTTCATTTAACCAGTGTTTTTTTTTCTTCTTTTTTTATTTTTATTATAGTTCTAGAGAAAATAGGGTTAGTAATATCAAAGTAATAAAAAAAGTATATTTGTATATCATTTTTTATTGAATAAATAAAAAATAAATATGAATCAATAAATTTAATAAATATCTAACACTGTACTATAATGGATAAAACTCTTCTTTTTTACATTAAATTATTATTTTTGTTATTTACATAACATGAACTACATATGGTGTTAGTCATATTCCTTTGAAAGTGTGTTACATGGTGAATGTTATGTTTGCTGTACATATCTGCTGCAGATGTTTTAACTGTCCCGTTGATGAGATGAATTGGCTACAACAAAAAAGACCATATCAGGTTCCTGTCAGCCAAGAACAGGAATCTAAGGTTATAGTGGGCACAGGTCTACTGAAACTGTGGCAAGCGGGTGGTTGGGTCAGAATTTGCATCAACTGCATTAATTCTTTAACCCAGGCTGTTGGTGGTATAATGAAGTACAGAATGTTTTCTTGGCACATTCTGATCACGTTACCAATACCAGCTGAATATTGTTAAAATGCCAGAGCCTGTCTGAGTATGGGCATTCCTTTGCTGTTAAGACCTCCTTACCCTTTACTCATCTTATAGTCACTATTTCCAGCATCATAATTTGCAAGGTAACAACATATGTCATCTCTAAAAGATTACATAATTCAGTGTACATAAGTGGCTTTCCAACTTAATTTAATAAGGCACATGTTTGATGTGTTAGAAAAGAAGATTAATAAATCGAATGTGCTACTAAAAGCATTATAGAATCCATGTTACAAAGTGTTGAGGCTGTTCCGGAAGCAAATCAGAACTGGGCTTCTTAGACGGTTTTCTTGACTATCAGATTGACATCAAGTCTCTGATCATTAATCCACCTTTTCCATATAAATGTTCCCTTATTTAAAGGCTGTTGGCTAGTTTCTATCTGATTTCTCAGCTTCACTTCATTTTTGTTATTTTATTCAGGATCTGTGTGGAGCCTCTACATGTGACACTCTGGGCATGGCAGACGTTGGAACAATGTGTGACCCAAAGAGGAGCTGCTCAGTGATCGAGGATGATGGCTTGCCATCCGCATTTACCACTGCTCATGAGCTTGGTTAGTATATATGCCAAATCACAATGTCATGAACTATGGCTATAAATGGGCTTTCACGTTTCAAACAGAGGGCAGGAGTTGTCAGTTTTATTGAAATCTGTTGAAACCTAACAGATGCAAAAGTGTGCTCAATATCCAAAGTACAAGTATATTCCCTAAGGCTCATCTTTAGATAGGAACGGTTGATGAGCCCCATTTGGAGTTGTCTATTTCCATTTGGGATCTCTGGTTTTTGGTAAAATACATTTACAAGACCAAGGGAGGAAGTGAGGGAGTTAGCTAGAGTTTCTAGCATAATGATTTACATAGTTGTGGTTTGATTGCTGACATGATAATTACCTGAGAGCAGCACTGTTTGTGATTTTAAGTGCAAAAAAATCTGAACTGGGTTATTTGAGGTTTGCAGATGATTCAGGCACAACTGGCACACTGAAAAGAATACAACATTCTCTTTTCCTTACAGGTCATGTATTCAACATGCCCCATGATAATGTGAAAGCCTGTGAAGATGTATTTGGCAAACTGCAGGACAATCATATGATGTCACCGACACTGATACGGATAAACCGAACTAGCCCATGGTCATCGTGTAGTGCCGCTATAATCACAGAATTCCTGGACAGTGGACATGGTAAGTTAGAGCATCACAGGTTTTTACTGATCTTACTGACATTTGTCTTTATGTTGATACAAAGACTAGGGTCTCAAACCTGACCCACACTGTTTTGAACCTATCCTGATAGACATAAAATAACTAAATCGAGATACATGTCAAACCCATTTAACATAATCAACTACTTTAAATAGGACTACATAAGTCTGGACATCATATCTTATTGAAATAGCATTAATTTGTGCCTTAATGCAAATGTATTTAAGGCTGCACACACACACACACACACACACACACACACACACACACACACACACACACACACATATATATATATATATATATATATATATATATATATATATATATATATATATATATATATATATATATATATATATTTACCATACTAGCCACAGCAAACCACCACATCTGCTCCTGGAGAAATAGCAGTTAATGTTCCACAAAGCCACTCCAGTGTTATACAGGCAAACATCCAGACCACTGAGATTTGACAGGGTTCTGAATTCACAGCCTAGTGTGGTCTGGCTGTCATTAGATTATAGGTAAAACAAGATCCTGCTTTCCCAAGTAAGTTCAGATAGACGTTTTGGTCAGATTTCACTTCCTTTCCAGCTAAAATATTATATGACCTAACTATACACTGAAAAGGCATAACTTTATGATCACTGATCAGGCATTGAATTATGACGACCTGCCTAATAATGTGTTGCTCCTCTTTTGCTGCCATAACAATTCTGACCCATTAAGCATTAACAGTATTCATTTCTACAACAATTTGAGCTGCAGTAGCTCTTCTGTTGGATCGGACCACACGGACCAGCCTTCGTTCTCACGTGCATCAATTACCCTTGGCTCTGTCACCAATTCACCACTGAAAGGTCCTTGGACTACTTTTGATAGATACTGACCACTGCAGACTGGAAACACCCCACAAGAGATGTCGTTTTGGATATGCTCTGACCCAGTTGTCTATCCATTACAATTTGGCCCTTGTGAAACTCAATCAAATCCTTACACTTGCCCATTTTCCTGCTTCTAACACATAAACTTTAAAGACAAAATGTTCACTTGCTGGCTAATATATCCCATATATCACTAGCAGGTGTCATGATGAAGAGATAATCAGTGTTATTTACTCCCTGGTCATAATGTTATGTAATGCAATAGTAGTTTGGAATTGAGGGACTGTTGGCATGGTGGTGCAATGTGTTACGTTGCTGCCTCACATCTACAAGGTCTCTGGTCCAGTCATGAAGTGTGTCCTTACCTTATCATCTTACCTTCTGAAAACATGGCAACGGGTCTGTTGATGGTACTGATTGTCAATGTGTGTGCAGTGTAGTCTTATAGAAGGTGTATTTGTGCCTCATGCTCAGTGTTTCCGGGATAGGCTCTGGATCCACTGTGATCCTTCTTGGGATATAAAAGTTTCTCCAGATAAATAAATGAATATACTGCAAACAGATTCAACCAAGTATATCCTGTGAATATGTATTATGATTGGATTTCAATTTCAAAATTTCTCATGGATTTTTTTGTAAACAGCATTCTACAGCATAATCGCTTCTTTTTTAAGGTCATTGTAAGAAATGGGCCAGAACATAATACACTATTATACCAGTAATTTATGCGTGCATGAGCAAAAAGCTATATGTTGCGCTTGCATGTTTAGTCTATGACCACATGAGTTTCCTGAAAGAAATAGTTGCAATGTCAGACAACTCTTCTTGAAAATACAGATGTGTAGTACACACAAACACACTCTCATGCACACAATCAACAACTGTAGAAAGCGAAAAAGCAAACACTGGTGAAGTGTTTGTATGCTTTACTGATTAGACAGTTTACAGTTGGCCCTTTCAGTTTCCAGACTCTCAGAGACAAATACAATCTCTCAGGCTTCATTATTTAAACAAACACATACAGATGTGATGAATCTAAAAATGTGAGTCAAATAAATGTTGAACTTGTAAGTCATTTGGTCCAATACTTTCTCAAATAATATCAACATCATTGGTGATTAATGCTTTGTATGATAAAAAACAACAATAACAACCCAGCGCAATGTTTATGTTAATTGGGCCATATACAACATAGCTTCACTATAATATATTGTTGCAGTTTTTATGATTAAATGTTTATAGGGCAAAATAATCTTTAAATTAACATTCTCACTAACATGACCATCTGAATATCTGATATGTGTGACAATATTGAAAAGACTAGGTTAAAGAAAACTATTCAATGTACAATAAGTGGAATACAAATTTTTCCAAAATGAAGCTTCATAGGTTTTATTTTAAAATATTTTATTTTTTAAAAACTACATACGTTAGAAGTGTTAACCAAACTTGAATAGAACATTAACAGAAGTTTAAACGTGTATGTAACTTATCAGCCTATATAAAAAGATCAAAAATAACACAGTATTGTTATCAAATCCTGCAGGTGACTGTTTATTGGATCAGCCTGAGAAACCGTTGGCACTGCCTGACATTCTTCCCGGAGTGTCGTATAGTCTGGAGAGGCAATGTGAGCTGTCATTTGGTGCTGGTTCGAAGCCATGCCCACTCTTGCAGGCACCGTGCCAGCGGCTGTGGTGTACAGGCAAGACTCGTGGACAGCCTGTTTGTCAGACACGCCACTTTCCCTGGGCAGACGGTACAGCGTGTGGAGAGGGCATGCTGTGTATGCGTGGGGTTTGCATAGAGAAATATGAGGTCACCAGGCCAAGGGTAAGTTAAGTGACACACAGACATACACACTAATGCACTGTATCTTGTACGTAAACATACTAATACATTGTATGCTGTGCCTCAACACATTAATGCAGTGTATACTACACATAAACACACCAAAACACAGATGAGTGACAAAAGTTTAAACAACATTAAGACATAGTAAAGTCAAATTCACTAAGCCTTGAAATAGATTAATCATGTCAAATCTACCATGCACACAGATGGGGGTTCAAGATATGTTGAAAGGCTAGATTAAACAGTGATGAAACCATAAAAAAGATTATATATTTTTTCAAAAACAGAAAAGTGTCAGACAGGTTATGATTTTCGGATGTATTATGGAACAGGGGACAAGCTGCTGTCAAGACTGCTGGTGTTACAATATAATTAAAATAGCAGGTTGACAAATTGTCTGTCTATCCATTGTATGTACACTTTATGGCCAAAGGTTTATGGACACCTGAACATATGTAACATATATCCCAATCTAGATTTATTGCTCCTTTTGTTGTTATGTTAACCTTTAATGTGTGAGAAGGCTATGCTGGATATGCTCATTCATCCACAAGAGCATTATTGAGGTCATGCACTAACGTCGGTGAGAAGGCCTAGGGCACAGTTGGTGTTCCAATTCATTCCAAAGGTTTTCAGTGGGGTTGAGGTCAGGGCTCTGTGCAGCCCATTAAAGTTCTTCCACTTTGCCCTTTGGCAATCATGTATTCATAGCACCTGTTTTGTCCACAGGGACATTGGTATTCGTTATAAGATTCGGCCCTCTTATCCTCCAGTAAAGGGAAATTGCAATGCTATAATATATATTGACATTTTTTACTAATTGTGATACTCTAACTTTGTGGTAATATTTTGGGAAAGGTTCACATATGAGTTTGATGGTCAGATGTCTAAATAATTTTTGCCAAATAGTCATGGCAATAAATAAAAAGAGGAAATCAGACAAGCTAACAGCAGTGGTTATGGAAATTAATTTCTGGACCTGCACCTATATATAGTGTTTAAAGTATAGTGTATAAAGTTTATTGTATAAAGTTTATTGATGATATATGAGGATACTAATGTTTTTATGTTCAAAATAAAGACTGTATCTCAACAATGTTTTACTGGAAGCCATATTTATATATATAGCCATATATTTATGCCATTCTAAAAAAGATTTCTTTTCACACAGATTAAATACACGTACACATAAAATACACTTAATTTTTATATTTATGACCTTTATGGTACAAGGCTATAACTGTCTTATTGCCCACCTCACACTGATCACTCTGTCTCTCTCTCTCTCTCTCTCTCTCTCTCTCTCTCTCTCTCTCTTTCTCTCTCACTGTTTCTCTTTAGGTGGATGGAAAATGGGGTAAATGGGGGACATTTGGGCCTTGCTCCAGAACATGTGGTGGTGGAGTGCAGCTAGCAAAGAGAGAATGCAATAATCCAGTACCTGACAATGGGGGCAAATATTGCCAAGGAGTAAGGGTCAAGTACCGGTCCTGCAACCTCACACTTTGCCCAGACACTGGTAAGAACTTTCTTAAGCATCTCAAGCATGTTCAAACAGTCTACTAAATATTTTGTCACTTATTTATTAAATGTTTTTTGAATGACAGACAAGCATGTGTCTAGCATTATATTTGTGTAAGCATTGATTGTTTGCAGGCACATTTAGTTGCCTGGAAACAGCTGTAATGACAGTTGCTTAGACATTTTAGACAAAGCATTAGATATGAAGCAATTATAATTTATACTGTAAGATGTAAATTTAAGACAACATTATTATTTCCCAAATCTTTCACACAGGGAAGAGTTACAGAGAGGAGCAGTGTGAAGCTTTCAATGGCTTCAGTCTGAACAGCAACCGCCTCGCTCCTTCTGTGGTGTGGGTGCCTAAGTATTCAGGGGTCTCCCCTAAAGACCACTGTAAACTTATATGCAGGGCTAACGGAACAGGGTACTTCTATGTTCTCTCTCCCAAGGTAGGAAAAGCATCATTTCAACTTTTAGCATTCTCAATAAAAAAAAAAAATGTAGAAAAAATAAAATAACACCAATATTTCATGTACTGTATTTTAAATTAGTTTTTTGGGATCGTACATATAAATCCCAGCGTTATAGCCATTTTGTAAGAAAGCATTAAAATAAAGAATACAAAATCATATAAACCCATAATGTCGATATAAAGTGACATAAAACAGGGAATGAGTTTTTGCTGAAAGATTTCCAAAGTCCTATGTTTGTTTTTGGTTTCTCATAGCTGTCAGGGTGAATGGAGAAAAAATTATAATGGAAAAGATAGTAAGGGACAAGGGGTTATTCTGTGGGAAGATAGAGAGGTGTGGCTTGAGCCTTCACAGAATCATGAAGCATATCAGGACCAGGCACTTACTCACCAGAAATTACGTAGCACTGATTTAGGATCACTCATAAAGATTTTCATGTCTACTGTTGAGATGATAGATTGAGAATGCAGAAAATGTGTAAATTACTTGAGTAAAACAGCATGTTCCATACAACATCGTCTTGATTTTCTAGATATCTAATATATTAGCTTTACACAGTTATAAATGTAATGAGAAACACATGTAATCTTCTTGATTCATGATCACTTAACTATCCAAGTCCTTACTGTCTGAACTTTGCTTTTC
Source organism: Silurus meridionalis (assembly GCF_014805685.1). NCBI lineage: Eukaryota > Metazoa > Chordata > Actinopteri > Siluriformes > Siluridae > Silurus > Silurus meridionalis. The sequence goes on along the minus strand of NC_060908.1, from coordinate 8,381,247 downwards.
TCCTGTCTTTTGCAGGTTGTGGATGGGACTCCATGTTCTCCTGACTCTTCTGGAGTCTGCGTGCAGGGCAAATGTAGCAAGGCAGGCTGTGATGGTAAACTCGGCTCCAACAAGAAGTTTGACAAGTGTGGCATCTGTGCAGGAGACAATAAGAGCTGCAAGAAAATTTCTGGCCTCTTCACAAAACCCATGTAAGTTCCAGTAGTAAAGTCATGTACAGTCCACATTCCAAACATATATTAGCTAACATTCTCTAGACATCATACATCATGTGCCTATTTATTTTAGAAAATCTTTATTTAGAGTTTTAGGGATCTATTTTCATGTATTTATATGCATCTTTCTTATAATTTATACAGCGAGACTATTTTAGACAGGACGTTCATTCAGAACAGGCAAAATACAAATATGGGAAATGCAATTATAGTACATACCAGAGACTAATCAAATTCATTCATAGGATATTCAAAGTAATTTCCTATTACCTAACAAACTAAAGAGCATTAATGTTTGTTTGCAGACTTTTAAAATGTGTGTAAAATCTGTGACTGCATTGTGAATTATTTACAAATACTTTTGGCAGCATACACACTTGCAGCACTTGTGTAGTGAAAAAGATATTATTATTATTAGGATAGTATTATACACATGGATGTACAATAGAAATAACAGAAATAAGACATTAGAAATAACAAAGCAATTGTGTGGAGTGTGCTAAAATGTGTTGTTTTTATTATATGGGATCTTGACCGTGGCCTTAAGCCTTCTCTTGGATTTTTCTTGCATGATATCAGATTGAGCAAAAGGTAGTCTAAGCAGTTAGTTGTTTTAACCGCAGTTGCAATGTGGGGTTTTGGTGGCTGTAAAAAATTTAAATAAAAGGCATAAGTTAATATTAAATATATATGAATATTACAATTATTATAGTAATGTCTTCTGATATGTTTTTTTCTATTGGAGGACATTGTACCCAGAGGTATTGCTAATACTAAGCACAAATTATTTAGCAAAGTCATATTTTATTAGCTATTTTTCTGTGTAAAACTGCTTTTGAACAATTTTTGTTTGTTTATTTAAATATGGAGAATGTTCCTATTTTTAATATTGACAAACCTTTTAACAAAAGTTGCAGACGTATAAAGATTTCCTGAAACTTATTACACCAGATATAAAAAAGCAAAAAAATGTGTTCACAACTGTTCATAACCTAAAGTATTGCTGGCATTTCAAGTCTGTATTAAAACAGACAATACTAAAATCCTTCAATTAGTAATAAAGCTCAAACTTATCTTCTTCCACTTTTTCTCCCTTAGTCACGGCTACAACTTTGTCGTCATTCTTCCAGTGGGTGCTTCGAACATTGACATCCGCCAGCGTGGCTATAAGGGAATGGTCAATGATGACAACTATCTGGCTGTCAAGAACAGTCAAGGTGAATACCTTCTTAATGGCAACTATATTGTGTCAGCTGTGGAGCGGGACATCATAGTGCGTGGCAGCCTCTTGCGCTACAGCGGCACCAGTGGCCAATCAGAGACGCTGCAGGCTGTAAGGCCACTAGGGGAATCGCTAACGGTGGAAGTGCTGTCTGTCGGCCATTTAACACCTCCACGCATTCGGTATTCCTTCTATGTCAAACGTGAAACAAAAGGAGACAAAGTGTTAAAGAAGGAGGGCAGAACTTTGGCCGAAAACAGTGTTCTCGTTGAGGAGGGAGGGCTGGGAAAAGAAGCTGATCCCCTCAATAAAAAGATTCCACCCCCTTATGTAAAAGAAGCTCCACCCCCTGGGAAGTGGGTGACTGCTGGATGGGAGAAGTGCTCAGTGACTTGTGGGAATGGCCTCCAGAGGAGATTGGTACAGTGCTTAAAAGGAGACAGCACTCCTGGGATAGACTGTGATCCAGCCAAAAGACCCATCACATTGCGGAATTGTGGTGACCCATGCCCAATATGGCATATAGGTGAGTGGTCCCCCTGTTCCAAGACCTGTGGCAAAGGCTTTAAACGGCGCCCTCTCCGCTGTGCCACTAAATCAGGCATGGTGCTGCCCAGGGATCACTGTGTGAGCATGAAGAAGCCACAAGAACTAGATTTCTGTTCATTAAAACCCTGCTAATGACACTATTTTGGACCGTACTTCACCTTCCATGTTAACTCCTTTCATCAACTTGTCACTTTGATAGAAAAATATACTAAACAAACAAAGAACAGTTAAAAGTTAAACGATCCAGAACTTTTATTTGTTCTGGTGCTTCTTGTTTTTTTTTTTTATGTTTTGGTTTTTTTGTCTTACCTGCAAAAGGGAAGTGATATGAAGAAGAAAAAATGCTTCAAAACAGAGAGTTGCAATATCTTGTAAAGAAATATTGCCATATAGGCTAACTCCAATGCCAATGATCGTTTGGGCTAAAAAGAAACATTCCACAGAGTCGAAAAAAGTAGCACAGAAATTGCCCTTGTACTGCAAGTCCTCCTTAAATCCCTCTTGGGGTAATGCCTCATTCGGGGTTAGAGTCATCTTCATACAGACAGAGACTGGTTTCATGCTTTGTCCATTATAATTTGAAACCAAAAATCTGTCCTGTTGTCTACTTGAATATGCCTGGCATAATAAATGTTCAGAGAAAGCCAGTGTCCTGGAGCAGCAGGATTTTGTTTGTTCTCTCCAAGACCTTATTTTGTAAAATAAGAGATCTGCCAATTTAATATTTCCTAGTGAATATAGCTTTTGTGCCTTTCAAAACAAGCTTCAAAACAACATCACCAATCTACATAAACTATTACATAGACATAACCAAACCTATCAGCCATAAGATTGGGTTACCATTTTGTTACCAGATACCATAGCACACCTTCAAATGTGGAGACAATGCAACAATGGGTCAGAGCTGTTTGGGTGGCAAAATGGGAAGCCACACAATTTGAGACCAGTGGTGTTAATGTTATGGCTGATAGATGCATAAAAGCTGAAGAAAATACTAGCAGGGTGAATTAAGCATATTTAGCATTCTCCTGAATTTTACCAGTAGGTAATCTATACATTCTAATGGTTAGACGGATAACCCTTAGAATCTGGCCCTGTTCATTCTGCATATGTGCTTCCAAGACAGGATCTTTATCTCTATTGTTCATCCAACATCTTATTTGTTTTTATTTTATCCTCTATTTCCAATGAGACAGAGGTGCAGCTGCTATAATCAAGCCCTGTCTGGTACAGTAACTTATTAGTAAAGTTATTATTATAGCTATGCCTTTTGATGGCGTATGCCATAAGGCTTAGTTTTGTGTTGGATGGCAACCTAGTAAACTGTCGTTTGTACACAGTTTAAATTCATGTAATGCATAATACAGTAAAAATATATGTATTTGAGGTTCATTGGAGTGACCATATTGTCCATCTAAAAGATGGTTCCTATATGAATTGGAATGTTTTATAAATTGTTTTTTCTTTTGCGCGTTAATACAGCAAAAGAGTTAAACGTCCTGCATGGGCTGCATTGTATACCATGTATACATCCATCTAGCTGTGCACAAATAAATCCTGTAAATAACTTTCTATTTTATGTATTTTTTTACGCTGGCATTTTGAATTGTCTTGACTTTGAGGTATTTATTCCAAATAAAAAGTGTACTAACGACATGCCTTATCACTCTGCATCCTTTGTGGTTTCTCTTTGTCTTGGTGAAGTATAATTTAAGACTTACAGTGAGCTTCAAACCAGAAATTATTGCTGGGTGAAAGTCTTCAACTAAGGATGCTGACACAATTGTATCAAAGAATAGAGGCTTCTCCTGCACCATGAACAATAGATTATATGCCACGTACAGGAAAAAAACTCACTTCATGACTTTCTCTTTAAGGATCCCTGTGTGGGATACAATGCTTTTTTTCTGTATCATTTTCCATTTAGTTCCCTTCAACATTCTCATGCATCACAAACTGGAACTTTTCAAAGGTTACTGCTTGACTGGAAGGAAATCGGAAGGGAGGGAGAGATGGAAAGTGAGAGAATGATCATGTGGACCAAATTTCAAACCATAGAATGCAGCAGCTCTTTGCTCACTATCCAAGGCCTTATAAGGCATTGAGGCTTCATTAGGGTATATATATAGCCATTGGGGGGAAAAAACATTGTCAGGCCTGAACCTTATGTGTAGTGAGTTGGCTTAGAAGTATTACATCAACCAGAAAGCACTGTCATGTCAGCTGCCAAAAATGTTTTATATCAGCAGATTCAGTTGAGTGTGGATTGAAATATCAAAAGAGCTAGGAGAGATGCTGGATTTCTTTCTCTGAACCATATGTCATTTTCTTTCTTTTTTGCACACAATATCTTGCTTTCTCTGCCTTTCTTGCTAGCACTCACATTAATCTGTGCTTACGTCTAAGACTTTTTTACAGTTGCAGGTCTATAAATTCTAGGATCTTCCAACAGCGTAAACATCACACCGAGTAAAATGCAGATATCCTCTGTGAAGCATTCATTCATTCAATCATCTTTAGTAACTGCTTTATCTTAGTCAGGACCAATGTGGATCCTGTCAGGTCCTGTACAGCAAAACACACTCTAAATGGGAAACAGTGCATTGCAAATAGGCTCACCATGTTTTATGAAGGTGGAGAACCCAGACAAAACCATAGGCGACGAAACGCAAGTTCAGGATCAAACTGGATGTGTGGCAGCAATTCTAATGTGAACGATGCTAAAATAAATCTTTGAACCATGAGACTATTAAAAACAATGAATCCCAGTTTTACATCTGTTTGTAGCTTCACAGGTTACATTTACTGGGCACAATGCTAGTGACTCAGAGCTACAATCCAGGTAAGTCGTTTATATCATATCCTTTTGGGAAGTTGAAGGGTAGGGGTGATGGCGCTCTTTACCCACGTTATTTGCTCTACTTCTTCCTCACAACATCCTTTCCTTCATGTTCTGCCATGTTACTCATATCCGGAGACAATGGGAAACGACCAAACAGGCCAATGTGCTTGCCATGCATGACATGTTGGGGGGGGCGGGTGTTGCTGGAGTTTAACTGGAAGCGAGAAAGGGGAAATACATGCTCACTCTTGCTGGTTTGCGTCATATTTCCTCTTAGCCCATCATCTTTAGTCATCTATCATGTCATCCTCAACTTTGGGATTTACTCTACAGTAAGAATTGAGAAAATTGTCTTAAAGGGAAAAAAATAAACTCTATTGACAAGAATAGCAGAGCAAATAGAGTAATGTTTTTTTTATTTTCAATCAGTTAAGACTAACATGCAATTCTTGTATGTTCTCAGTAATATCCATAGACTTACGAATGTACTACTACAGGCAAGAAGAAGCAATATCCTCAACCATAGAGCAATGCGTTTCTATTTTTCACTGAAAGCTATGCAGGGTTTCTAACAAAAGAAAAGAAAAAATAGCTTAGAACTGTTAACATTTATCTTGAACAGGTTAAAAGCTATAAGAAATTGTGGATGGCAAAACTCTGGGGATATTCATGTAGTATTTTACTGTACAGCAATTATGTATGGTATATAATGTAAAAGGTATGACTAAGATGTCTTTTAAAACTGCATGTTTTGAAAACACTCTTTGGCTGTGTGCTTTATAATGTCACGTTTATAAAAATTTTACCTTTAAAAAAAAAAGAAAAATAAACCTGAAAGGAGAATTACTTCCACCCAATAAAGAAACCTCAACACAAACTGAAGCAATTCAGCAGGCACCACATGGTCCAGCTCTGTTTCTCTGGCTGTCTTGTACTCTGGCTTTGAGATTTCCAGCTATGTGTTTTCCCTTGGCCTCACCAACGTAGATGACCAGCAGGAAAATCCCTAGGCACAGAGTTACAAACTTGCTTTGAAATTTCACGTGTGGTCCACAGACAAAAGAAAACAAGACGAAGCCAAAAACGGTGTACTGTACCATATTCAACACACATAGCCTCTACATCTGGTTTTAGGTTGTTTTTTTTGCAATAGAATGCGATACAAATGCCTCAGATGTTCCACTACAAAGGTGGCCTGTAAATAAATGGTGGTCTACAGAAAAGGATTTTGATGCAATTTATGGTTTAGCAAAATAATTTTAAATGTATAATTCAGGTTAAATTGCTTCAAGGTAGTATATTTGATCTATTTTTCTTGCACAAGTGTGCAAACATTGTGCCTACATGATCATGTTGAAAATCTTAGAGGGAATTTAAACTAAAACAGCAGTGTTTTTCATTTGCCAGGCATGGTTTCAATGAGCTACTTGGTTCATGGCTGACTGGTACTATAATTATTTTCTGTTCTGCCAGTGTTTATGACCATGGCTTATGCTGAGGATGTGTTTAGGAAAAGTACACTCCATTTGCAATTAGGCTTTGGTTTGTCACATGGTTTTTGTATTTCTGGTTCTGCTTTGTGTATTCCCATAATAAAACTAGCATTAGCAATTTATTAAACGAAGCAGATTATATTAATTCACTATGGAGTCTCTATAATCGTCAAATAGTATTAATGGCCCGACAGTTGGTTTCTGTCAGGCGCTAAGAACGTACTGGAAACCAAGTGAATTCAACGACGGCCTTTTAATGAGAAAACAAAAGGGCAAGGCAGAAAGCACGAAAAAAAAAGAGCACCCAACTAGGGTAAGCTGAACCAAGAGAATAACTGTGGCAGAGTGCGAACAGATAACACACAGAATCTTGTATGCCAAGCGAAACCAATCGGAGTAGTTTGGGTAGTCCTGAATGTTCGTAAGCCTAAGCTGTAGAACGGACAATGAGCTTGCGGATAAACAGGGTTCTTATAGTGTGGTGACTGATGTGGACCAGGTGTGGATGATTAGTAAGTTGGTGAGCTGCTTGGAGTGATTGGAGGGTTTGGTGAGGGTGTGGCTGGTGGATCCCTGACAGTTTCACACAAATCATTTGTGGCCTAATTGGGAATATGAAATGTGCAGTGTTTTGTAAGATGCTAAAATCATGAAAAGAAATATAGAGATAAATGGTGAAAAAAAATAATAATAATAATAAAATTATTCTGCATCATATCCAGACAAGGACTGTAATATTTACTGTTAATATTACTCATTGGAATTGCAAGAACTACATTACAGAGCATGACTGTAGAAGTTTCCAATGAGTTTGAATTAGTTTCAGCTTTTATCTGTTGTTGTGTAAGTCTCTTCAATTTGGGAGAGAATTAGATATTTAATTAGAAATCAAGAACTTTTTATTAAGTATTATTGCAATTATACATATAAATACAAAATTACACAATTATTGTGTCTCTGTTTAAATCTCTTCCTGCAGAATATATCTAAATGAGACAAAGTAGCCAGCATTTTACTATGCATATGTTTGAATAATCAATATCTATGAGTAAAATAATGTATGAATAAAACAATAGCACACTTAGACACATATGACAGTGACAGAGAACTGACAATCTTCCAGTGTATTTCTGACATTCTGACCACCACAAAGAGAACATTCTGTAAAACCATGGTAAATTAAGCACCATGGTTTATTGCTAGCTGTTCTTTTCCATTAACGACAGCATGTTCTGTCCTGTTTAAGACCTTCAATTGTACTCAAGTGTGTAGTATCCATAACACCATGATAATGACATCATGCGTCACAGTCATGCTTGATAAGTGTGTGAGCTTTATGCAGGTTTTTCCCCACTTAAAATTCTAACAAATCTTATTTTTATCATTGTATTTTAAAGTCTTTATTTGTTCGATGCACAATCAAGATAAAAAAAGGAACAGATGTTTCATACAGAAAAAAACGAACATTCATGTAATATATATCCTTATTTTCCTTTCCTGTCTTTTACAATGTTCAGTAAAGATATATTAAATGAACAATTCTAACACATACATAATATAAACCAGGGCTTTAAATATTTCAATGTTCCTATCTTTCTAACATCTTAAATCCGGTTTACAGACTCAATCTGCTTTGGAAAAGAGTTCAGTAAAGAGAGCTTAGTGTCATGCAGGTCAGGGAAAGAGGGAAAAAGAGGATGAAGTTGCATTTTAACAAGACTTCAGAGAAAAATCAGGATAAGATAGGAAAAAGATGGCTTGTAAATCTGGTCAGTGTCCATTTAAAGAAAAAGCTTCAGAGGAAAGAGGAAGAGGTAAAAGAACTCAGAGTTCCCTCAGAGACAGGAAATGCAATAGGTTTATGTGTGCCTGTAAGTGATAATCAGGGTCTCACAGAGTTCAGCTGGACATGGAATATGGAATGTTGAACAGATAGTGAGAAGAGGAGAAGATAGCCTTCCAGAGATATATATATATATATATATATATATATATATATATATATATATATATACTTTAAATGAGTTTTAACGTTTGGAAAAAATGCCACAAAATGCGTTAGCACGTTTGTAGACCCCAGGGGGTTAACTGTGTGCATCATGGCAGATTTTAGTGCTGATTTAAAACTTGGCGCATTTTTTTTTTTTGGTGAAATTCTTTTTTTTTTTTATATCTGAGTGAAGAAAGGATGTCATGAATAAATGTTGTGCTGAAAGTTTTATTTATATATTTTTTTCAACAGTTAAATAAAATGCATGTAAAATTTGCATCTTGACACCCCTAAATAATATATTAATACAAAACTGCAACCCAGATGAGGACGGGTTCCCTCTTGAATCTGGTTCCTCTCAAGAATTTTCCTTATGCCATTTCGGGGAGTTTTTGCTTGCCACAGTCACCACCTGCTCACTCATCAGGGACAAACTTAGTTAGAAAGAACATATACATTTAGCACATTATCTGTGTCAAGCTGCTTTGAGACAATGTTCATTGTTAAAAGCGCTATACAAATAAAAATGAATTGAATTGAATTAAATTGAATGATGATGATGATGATGATGATTAGGTAATCAGAAATGTCTATCTACTCAGTCATGTTTACATCACTGACTCCCTCTGTCTCATCTACGTTAACCCCATACTTCTTGTTGCTTTCTGCCTTGCTCATTGTTAGCTTCATAAACTAGCCTATATCTGTGATGTGTGATAACCAGGAAATTATATTCCAGTGGTAGATTGAAAAAGCCGTGCAATGACAGGGAATTGGTTGATCGGCTGAAAACGGCACTCAATGAGAAGAAAAAATATTGCCATTTCACCAAATAGATTTCAACTAAAGAAATTAGCCTATTGTGAAAATAGAAGAAGTAAAAAGTACAGATATTTGTGTAAAAAACTAAAAGTAAAAAGTAAAAAATAAATTGTGATGTAAAGTACTGATACCAGAAAAATATATTTAATTACAGTAACAAAGTATTTGTTGACAAAGTATTCGGTCTCCCTGCACCTTTCAGGGTCAGAGTTCACTTCACTCGGGGTGTGGTGGCGTCCAAGGTCTGGTCCTCTGGATCTTCTTTCCAAGGCTGGTCCACCCCGCTGACCTTTGTCAGGTTCTATAGCCTTGACCTCAGGGCCACTCCTAGGCTCTCTGTCCTCTGGCCTAGCTGTGTCAATCCACACTAGGCAGGGACTGGTCAGTCTGGCGTGATTGGACACTTGTTCCCAAAGCGTTGTTAAAGCAGCTCGCGTTCTTGAATGGGAACGTCTTTAGGTTATGTATGTAACCCTGGTTTCCTTAGGAAACAAGACGATGAACCTCCAGGCCACACTCCCTGCAGCACCTCCTTACAGTGCAGATGACTGTGCAGCACTGCCCGGAGCCAGGGGAGTTCTGTGTTTATTCTCTCTGTGATATGAGTCGACATCATATTGTACATTTGTAAACAGGTAATTAAGTGTAATTGAATTTTCTGTATATGGCATCACAAATGTTATATACATTATGCATTACTTATATAACCCTTATGTTAATAGGTTTTTCAGAGTTGGAGCTATGAGAAATTTGTGGAAGACAGTGTTAAAGAGAAACAATATAAAAGAGTTGATGGTTTTACTCTTGGCTCTCACCTTCAGCCACACACAGAGGTCAAACCACTGAAAACTGGGATTTCAACATTTTACAGTGATGTTGATATAGAATGTAGTATAATTAATCAAAAGTCCCAAGCAAACTGGCATTTATATGCATTTTTTTGGTCATTGATTTAGGCAGGGCATACTAACCCTCAGCCATTAAAAGAAATGTTGATCTCTCAGCTGTGTCTGCTTGCAAGCTTGCTTTTGGGGTTTTCCCCAGATCACATCATCTTTCTGCAGATTGTGGCTTGAGCTTTGGCCACATCAGTCCACAAAGCCTGAAATGTTATTACTTAGTAGGGGGGAAAAAAAATAATCTTGAAGGAGACTAAAGATGGTTGTTGGGGGAGTGTGGATGTATCTCCCAACTGCAGTACTGCTCAGAATAAAATAAAATAAAAACAAAAAATACAAAAAACAGCAGAGCAAACCTACTGCAGGATTTATTGCATGACCTCATTGCCTTAGTTTCAAATGGGAAACAAGACCATGAAAAGTGCAGATTTAATGTGAATTTTTTCACCAAGCAGGTTTTTATTTTATTAAACCCAGCAGCAAGGCAAATGTATCTTGACATCAAGGACAGTGATCACAAGGAAAAGTGATATATGCATTATATCAATTAGTATTTATTTAATGAAGACTGACTGTTCTAAGATTTTGTTGTAATATTCAAAAAAAAAAAAAAAAAAAATGAAGTACAGTTTTAAATCTAAGAAGTTGAGTGATCTAATGGAAATTCCTATTCATACCAGCAATCTAATTATAAGAATTTATACTAGGTGGTCTACAAGCAAGTTTCCTTGAAGTTAGATTTCCAAGAACAATATCAATCAAGATTAAGACTGTATTAATATAAGCCTGTGGTACTTTGCCCCTGGAAAATGTCAAAATGCTGTGGAAAATCTACCCATTTTCATCATAAACAGACCAACAGCATTTGGTGCATAATTAAAAGCCACAAAGATGAGATTAATAACATCAGTATACACTTTATTATTTATATTATTATTATTATATTAATATCAATTATAGTTTTATGTCAGACCCAGAGCTTATCCTGGGTACACTCTGGATGCCAGTCCATTGCAAGATATAGATTTTCATGAATAAAATGTGTCCATAGTTAAATTTATTCAGAGGAAAGAACCAAACAGACTTGCTGCTTTTCAAGTATTTGGTAGCATGTAAAAATATTTTATCTTTGTTTTGTATTTAGCATTAATATGTTTTTTAATCAAATTTGCTTCACAAATTTCTTATTTTGTGCCACACTTTAATTGTCTGTATTATTTAATAATATTGAAAAACACAACTGGCATTTCTAAGAAAGTATGTTTTATTGGACTAAAATTGGATTAAACAGTCATACCTGTATCTAACTTGTTATTGTATTGCTAGTCAGTGGTAATTTCATGGTGGTCTTTTCAATTAATAAATAAATGTCACTGATTATATTAACCATACATTTTTTGCTATGTTGCCAATCCACACACACAAAACACATGCCGTCATCTGTGAATATTTTTATCCTCCATTCATCTTAGCATGTCTTTAATCAAGTAGTGTAATGCACAATTTTTTACTTTTGAATGAAGTACACGATCAGTATTAGCAGTAAACAAATGCTAACTGAGTAATGGGAGAGAAGAATATGCAAGGACAATCTATTTACTTTTAGGTGCAATTTATTAATAAAAGATAAGTGGAAAAAAATGTATTTAAAATATCTGCATTGTAAAACACTAAAAGCATAATGAAATCCTCTATTTGCATTAATTAAATGAAACTGTATAAATACAGGCTTGGTAAGCAAAACTATTAATCATCTGTTGGGACACTGAGTCTCTCATGTGGAGCCAAAGAACTCTTTGGAGCTTTATTTGCATAGAATTTTCTTGGCTTGAAATATTATTATTTCCAGATGACTATGGAGTCAAATAAACCATTTGACTTCACTTTTACAAAGAATTCCTGTTTTAAAAATGTTTCATTTTATGCATGTTCATCTAAGCCATAAGTATGAACTGTGCTAAATCACTTAATGTAGCCTGCAGTATGAAAAGTTACTAAACCGTATGACTTGTAAACAGCCAATTGGATTGTACCTTTCGGTTAAAATATAAAATCAGTAAAATGTTTGTCAATTACAAATACAACTTTCGAAATTGCAATTTAAAATCTAGAATAGGTTAAAAAAAGTATTTTTAAATACAAAATATTAAGTTGTGATTGGGTAATATTTACCCCTGTTGCTAGTAAACATTATCATGAAGATAATGGAGGAAATCAAATAGAGGAAAATTCTAAATAATATATCTTATCCACGTTTGTTGCTGCAGCTGCCAGGATGTACGCAACTCTTGCCTTGTGAGATGCATTTCTTTCAAAACCCAATTTTAGCTCTTGTCTCTCTCTCTCCTTTTTAAATCAGATCCACCAGACACCCCCTGACCACACATTTATATTATACAATATTATTACCAATTAATATTATTCTCAAATCCCAGTATACTACCTATTTACCATTCTATAAGACTCCTGGGTAGGCTAGGCCATGTCTCAACTTACGATGTTTTTAAGTTATGAAGGGGTCATTGTAACGCATCTTCATCTAAATTGGGGACTACCTGTATATACTTTTTTAATCTAAAAAAAGTGAGTACACCCCTCACATTTCAATTTTAGTATATCTAATACTTGGATAGAAATGAAACTTGGATATATTCTACAGTAGTCAATGTGCAGTTTTTACTGCAGTATAGATTTACTGTCCTCTGAAAATAACTCAGCATGCAGCTAGAGGTCACCCAATATGGGTTTTTCTCTGACCGATGCTGATATTTAGAAATCAGGGTATGACCGATATTTGAAGCTAATTATTTTGGTCCATATCTTTGGTTGAGTTTCTTTTTTTCCTGCCAGCATTGGTTTAGAGGTTGCAGAAATGGAAGGTCTGCTTGTCAGTGCTCAGGCTATACACCACACACTGCAACAAGTCGGTTTGCATGACCATTGTTCCAGAAGGAAGTCTATTCTAGCTCAAAGCACAAAATTTGCTGAAACAACCTGTCCAAGAGAATGAATTAATGGAACCATGTCCTGTGGTCTGATGAGACTAAGATAAACTTGTTTGCCTCAGATGGTGTCCAGCATGTGTGGCAATGCCCTGGTGAAAAGTACCAAGAAAATTGTGTTTTGCCTAAATACATTTTATATATACATACATACAATATATACACAATGGATGAGGAGGTCAGTTTTGGGTAAGGAGGGCATGACTCAGAAAAGCAACCAAGGCCAAGGGTGATGTCCAATATGATTCTACCATTAACATGCTTCACTGTGTGAATCCGTTCTGGGTGATGAGCAATGTTTGGTTTTCACTAAGCATTGCACTGTGTGCCAAAGCCAAAACATCAGACCAGAGAAACTTCTTCCAGGTTTGCAGTCTCCAACATGCCTTTTGGCAAATTTAAAATAGAATTTAATATGACTCAACACTCTTCCATAAAGCCCATCTTTTCCAATCAAAACTATGAAAAGCTTCATCTTCTACAGAGTTACTTTTGGCACCATGGTTGCTTCTCTGACTAATGCCATTCCGTACCTTGTAAGTGACAGCCTCCTCCAGGCATAGATACATCATTTTCTTTCTATCATGAAATCTTTCTAACATTTCATTTTGCACTCGGGGATGTTCAAAGTATTTCTTCTAAAACCACACTCTGTTTGACCTTGAAATTTGTTCCAGATCTTTGATAGCTCATTGGTCTTCATGAAACTGTTTATCTAGGTATGTTCTCTAACAAAACTCTGGGGTCTTTCAGAACACTTTAAATGCACACACAAGAGGACTAATGGTAATTGGCACCCAAAATGATTTATGGGTTTCACATCAGTTAACAGGTGAATAGTTATGCAATCTCAAATAAAAAATGTAATTTACACCCCACTAGTTTCAATGGACTATGTTGTGTTGATTAATGACATAGTTTATTTTAGTTCAAGGTGTAACACTAAATTAAAGTATTATTTACTACTAAATGTTAAATACTTATGCAAGCCATTGTATACTTATACATATGTAAAAAAAAAATGTTTTTGTATTCATTAGCTCACAGAAATTCATGAATGTCTAGTGTTACTATAAATGATACAGGAGAGAGAGTACACCGGTGACTATTTGTGCTATTTTGGTCTTCCAGACATAGTTGGTGGTGATAATATATAAAATTTGTGAGTGATTGAACAATGATATTGTCAGGGGACAGCCTGCCACGCCATCCCTCAGCTCCACACACACACACACACACACACACACACACACACACACACACACACACACACACACACACGTAGTCTGTCCCCATCATACTAAGTATCGGCACCTGCAGCTCGTTAACTGCAGCCCTACATAAACCCCTCTCCTGCTCTCACTCACCGTCAGTTCTACTATCTCACGTAGATGAACACTGTGACCTCGCTACACGACATTCCACTTTCCTGTGGATATCCGCCGCGTTCTCTGTACCTCCAGAGACTGCTCTGTTCTTCCTCCCCGAAGAACCATTTCCGTTTGTTTACCTGTTGCACTTCTACTTCATTAAAACCCTTTTCTTCACTACTCTGGGGTTTTGCTTCAGTCACTCCGCAACCGTGACAGATATTGCCATTAAATGTTAGTAACATTAAGTATGATAATTTAGGCTTGGGCGATCGATGTACCAATTAGTAGCCATTAAGGGTAAAGATGGGCAGTACACAATGTTTTCTGATTACAGTCTTACTCGTGAATATAGCTTAGCACTGCAACTAGACAGTCAATTCATTTCAGTCTGCCATATATGAAACTAGGGCTGCAGCTATCAATTGTTTTAGTAACTGAATATTCTACCAATTATTCTATCAATTAAGTAATCAGATAAGAAGTAATCTTTCTTTATTAAAGAGCAGTACTAAATATACTGTACAAGAGAAAAGAAGACAGGTCTCTTATCCTTCCTCTTGTGTTAGGGTCGGCACCGACCCGTTTTTAGGTTTAAATGCACAGAAGTACCACATAAATTTGTTTATTGCATCAAGGTTTTTTACTTTGTCAGGAACCTCTATTTAAACAAAATAAAACAAAAAAAAATCTCTTAAAAAATAAATTTCTCTGATTAAAATTATGACCTTTGTGGTGTTAGGGTCGGTTTTGACCCAGTTATAACATTTGAAAACAATAATTAGTGCTAAATCTAAAATCATAAACACACTGTCAGCTCACTAACACAGTCAGCCAACAACTCACTGACAGTCAGCTCCTCTCCTAACCCTGTAAGCTTTACTTAGGGGCTTCTTTCTTTGCCTGTTTGTCGCCTTCCCTGAACAAGCAAAACAAACAAACAAAAATGGACATGTAAGACATGCATAAGACCAATTCAGTTTAGAGTTGGTGACTTGCAGAGTGCATATATCTAGTTTGCAGCATGCAAAAAATGAGAAGATTGAGATCATCTCTTCGCTGAAAATGAGACAGAGGACACAGAGCAGCCTAGCGATACAGATGAACCAGGAGACACAGACACATCTAATGAGTCTGATGAAGAGGTCGCCGGTGCTGAAGCTGCTTCTGCTCCGTCTGAAACATTTAAATCCAAAATGTCCTCATGTCCACAATTCACAAAGATGCAGATGTGTCATCAGGAAGTGAGATTACTTATCCTGGACTATAATAAAAACAAAGGAGGAGTGGACAACCTGGATAAGCTGACTGTCACCTACACTTGCCAGGGAATGACCAGGAGATGGCCAGTAGTTGTGTTTTATAACATCCTAGATGTGTCTGCATACAATGCATTTGTGTTGTGGCACCACATCCAGCTAGGGTGGACCTCAACCAAAAAAAACAAGCGAAGAATGTTTCTTGAGGAGCTAGGAAGTTCCTTAGTCAAGACACCCATTTAGCGAAGCTGAGACCCAGCCATGGTTAGACAGCTGCAAAGTTCACCTAGCACTCTATCCGTGCCATCAGCAACTCAAGGAGCATCAGCACCAGCATATTTCTCAGCCAGCCCTGCCTTAACATCAACCAGCACAGCACAGCAACAGCCACAACCCCACTGAAGCCACCTGATTCAAAAAGAAAGAGGTGTCAGGTCTGCCCTAGCAATAAGGACAGAAAGACAAACATATTGTGCTTCTACTGAAAAAAATATCTCTGCAAGTTTTTGCCACACATGCATATAAACACACACATACACATGTATATTTTTGCAAACAAATACTTTTTTGGGGGGCTACTACTT